>NC_036858.1:24134167-24204968 GCF_002910315.2 Salvelinus sp. IW2-2015
AAAAAAAGAGAGGAGATCCCTCGCTTGCTTCAAACAATGTCTATCCTATTGGCTTATGTAGCCAAGTTTTTTTATTTATTTATTTATTTATTTATTTTACCGTTATTTTACCAGGTAAGTTGACTGAGAACACGTTCTCATTTTGCAGCAACGACCTGGGAATAGTTACAGGGGAGAGGAGGGGGATGAATGAGCCAATTGTAAACTGGGGATTATTAGGTGACCGTGATGGTTGAGGGCCAGATTGGGAATTTAGCCAGGACACCGGGGTTACACCCCTACTCTTTACGATAAGTGCCATGGGATCTTTATGACCTCAGAGAGTCAGACACCCGTTTAACATCCCATCCGAAAGACGGCACCCTACACAAGAGCAGTGTCCCCAATCACTGCCTGGGGCATTGGGATCTTTGTTTAGACCAGAGGAAAGAGTGCCTCCTACTGGCCCTCCCAACACCACTCCAGCAGCACCTGGTAAAGTAATACCAATAGCCTAATATAATGAGCCTAGTGGAAAGCTCTGGTAATTTAACACATTTCTTATGTTATTTTTGCGCATTTTAATATTGCCTATAGGGCGCAAAATAGCTGGGGGGCCTGAGTGAAAAAGTTTGGGAACCCCTGGTCTAAGGGGATGATTGGATGAGTGGGATGACAGTTTTCAGTGTGTGGTCTACAACATTGTCAAATGTGAATTGGAAATGTGCTTTGTATTATGTCTTATGATATTCCCAACCCCAACCAGTTGTAGWGGTTAAGTGCCTTGCTCACGGGCACAACGGAAGTAGATGGCACCTGAGATTCTGATGAAAGCAACCCTCCGGTTGCCGGCTCACTCCAGCCATATTTCCCCCCGGGATCCGAATCAACAACCCTCCAATTACTGTCCAACTTCTCTAATCTTGAGGCTATTGCCGACCCCATGAAAGACTGATAGGTCAGTGTGCTGATTGCTGTAGGGTATTGTTCCTAGTGTACAGTAGGTTGCCGTGTTCATTACCTGCGTCAGGTTCCTGGTTGAAGCGGGCGTAGTGGGTCTGCTCCAGGCTTGGGATGCAGCTCTCTATGGGCACAAAGACATACGTCTCTGGGCACAGGAGGTCTGAAGGCTGGTACTGCCCCTGGAGAGAGAGGGAGGGGGTTGTTATTTTACCATATATAACATAATACTGCAGCAAATTCAGGGGGTGGTCCCTACTGGGACTCAAACCCTGGTCCAGCCAATGTCAATCTTAGCCATTACGCCAAGAGATCCAAACCAACATAATACTGTGGCGTATTCGGGAGGTGGTCCCGACCAGGACTGGAACCCGGGTGCAGCAAACATCAACCCAACACCTCATTTAATACGCTACTCCAAGAGGTTGACACAATATTTTGAGTAATACTTCGAGATCATGGGGAAAGTCCGATTTAAGAAGAAAAGGCTGAAGAGTCTGGTGTAGAGGAAAAGGCTGAAGAGAAAGAAAGAGAATCCAGCAGCAGATACTTGGCCTTTTATCAGAGGCCTGGAGTCAATCACAGGGCTCCAAACAAACACAGATTACACTATAAACAAGCAGGCGCCTCCAACAGGCCTTCTGCACCGTCTCACACACACACACACACACACACACACACACACAGGCACCACACACCGAGCACAGCGAGCAGCAGACGACGAAGACGACAGCACAACACACAACACACACACACACACACACACACACACACACACACACAGTCACTTACATATGCTCTTACATAAACACACAAGGCTCACAAAACAACACATGAACAACACACACGCATGCTCAAACACACGGACACTGATAAACACAAAACAAAATATTATGCAATAAACAAAGCAGGCGCCTACAAGAGAGCTTCTGCACCATCTCAAACACTCATGCATACACACACATGTTCCCACAAATGTTCACACACAACACCTCCCCCATACACACTTGGGTGAGGACGAGGGGCTCCCTCTCACAAAATAAAACCTATTTTGCTATACCATCACTGACTGTGACTTGTCTGTCAGTGGGCCTGCATGGAAACTATGCAGCCTGTTTTCAACAGCAGAATGCCATGAGAACAGACTTGTCTTATCACGGCTCGCAAAAAAATAAAAAAAATAAAATAAATAATCTAAGAAGGGTGGAGCCATTGGGGTCCTGCCCTGGCGGCTGCTTGTCTATACGGTACCCTTGGTCCGGGTTAGGGGACAGGGTAAGGCCATGGACAGGACCAGGGTCATATTCATAAGGGCACATTGTAGCAAAACGTTTTGCAATGGAAAATTAAAACAAGTTCAGGTAGTCGCTCCCTGTTTCAGTCTGTTTTCTTCCATCTGGTGCCAAATGAATACGACCCTGGACATGACACACAAACACAATGGGGACAAACAGAGTCACCAGGGCCAGCTGCAGGGGATGTTTTCGTGAGTTGACTTGAGCCGGTGCCAACAGATTAGTTGCAGTAGACACACACACACAAAATGCATTTTCCTGCTTTCCCCTACACCCACTGATGTTCCCCGACTGTCAACAGTCACCGACACACTATCACACTTCACCACCACTAGTCTATGGGTTCCCTCATCACTGCTCAGCAAAAGCACACCTCCACATGTTTCTCTCACACGCACACACCTGCACACACACACACATATATGCATGTGCACACACAAACACGCACACAAGTGCGCACAAACACGCACACAAGTGCGCACACACATACACACACTGTGCTGGCACTCTTGTGAACAGCCGTGGGCACGGATGAGTAAAGGGACACAAGGAGGGAGGAATAGAGGGAGAAATGGAGAGGGATGTAGATGGAGTGACTAGGCCACAGTTACACTGCGTACCCCCAGAATACTTCTTAAGCAGACAGAGTGAAGTGAACCAACTTGTAAGGGCAGGCCTCTCCCTCTCCGTACTCTCCTATACCATGACAAGAAACAGACACAGGATGACGGAATTTGGAATTTATGCGGGACATTAAACACGTCCATGTTTGTGTTTCAAATGGCACCCTATACCCTATATATTTCACTACTTTTGACCAAGGCCCATAAGTGTTCTGGTGAAAAGTAGTGGACTATATAGGGAATAGGGTACCATTTGGGACGGGCCCTATACTAGATTATTTAGGCCTATTTTTATGTCCCGGTCCAAACTTTAGCCCAGAATAACATCTCTGTGCCTTTAAAGATTTCCATGGTGATGGTATTAAAGTTTAAAGATGTAGAGAGATTGTCTATATAACCACAATGAGAGACAGAGGAGGGTCTGGGCCAATGTTCCCTCTTGTTTTTTTTGGCACTGAGCAAATTTTAGGTTTACTGAGCACAAACTTGAATGTTGTGAAAATTCTGTGCAACTTCCGGCGTGCGTTTACTGTGAACACTGAGGCTGTACACACTAAGTTACAATTTTAACAGTGGACAAGTAGGCTACTATGGCTATTTGATCATAATGTAGACCTACCAGAGTAGCCTACCATTAAAACATTTAGAAAATGTATCTCATAACATTTTAACATGGAAATAGCTATTGAAATAGCTGTTCTAGCTATGCTATAGTCTACAGTAGCAGCCAATGTGTGGTGTTCGATGTAGGCCTACATTCCATAAGCCTTTTTAAAACATGCAGAGCTCGATATTAACCTGTTTAGCTACTTGTCCTTCAGAAAAGGATGTAACTGAAAATGTTGTATTGTGTTGTTTGATGCATGAAACCACTTTACAAAATAAAATTCATTATTATTCTCATATTATTTTTTACAGATAATCAGACAATGTATCGTCTTTGTCTGCCTATTATCTTAGCTTATTCAAGCATGTCTCAAAATACAACATGCCCCTTTAAAAAAACTTTTACCTGACTTTTCAATGATGGCTAAAACTGTACACATTTTGTACTCTTGTAAGAAGCAAATCAGTCCCCCATTGCTGACCAGAAATTAGCTACAACTCATTCACTAGGTACATACAGCTTTGATCTCAAAACAAGCGCATCTACTCAAGACCGCTTGTGCCTGTCAATGCAATAGCATCCTCCTCCGATGCACTCTGCCTAAAACAATATGGCAGACTAAGTCTGGCATAATTTAATTTGTTTCGATATGTTGCATTGAAAGGGACAAATATTAATGTTGATTCGATCACAATTCCCAAAGTAGAGGGAAACATTGATACTATAAACCAGTGGTCACCAACCAGTCGATCACGATCTACTGGTCGATCTCCAAGGCATTCCTAGTCAATCGCCAAACATTTCTGTAAAAACCCAACGATAAAGCATTTGCGTTCCTATTTTTTTCGTCTTATGCTGTTGGCGGTAGGTGCACCCTATTCAGTCTCCCTGCACGGTGGGTAGGCGAAGTGTTCCCATTTTTTCCGGGCCCGGAGAGTAAATCAAGTGCACTATAGGCCTACCACTGGCCAATCAGATGCATTGGCAGGGCAATTCAAGCAAAGCCATTATGCAGTGATAATGTATTGGGCCAATAGCCTGCTGCACAAACCTCATTGCTAAAGTACTGTTTTTAAACGGTTAATGTTGCATAGGCTTACGTTTTTTAAGTKATGTTAAAAATAATCTGCGGGGTAGATCTCGGCTTGAATTTTCACTCAAAGGTATTTTCACTCAAAAGGTTGGTGACCTCTGGTGTAAATTAACATGGCAAATTAGTCAAGTTGAGCAAAGTTCAATCTTGGGGGAGTTCAGTCCTGGGGGAGTTTAGAGAGAACATTGGTCAGGGCACAGTCAGAGAACTCAGCACTCCTACAAAAAGGAAGACAGGAGTGGGAGAGGAGGGACAGAACCCAAAATATGAAAGGACACAGCGATTAGTGGTCTGGAACGAGTGAGAGGAAAGTGATTAGAGAAAGAGTAGGAGGAGGGCGAGGAATCTGGCTGGCCACTATTTGTGTGTCTGTTCCCTTTCCTTATTGGACTTGGCCCCGTTTCCCAAAAGCATCTTAAGGCTAAGTTCATCGGTCTCTCTCTTCTCTTTCTCACTCTCTTTCCCCATTACCTCACTCTTCTCTTTCCTCACTGTTTTCTAACACTCTCCCTGTCCTTTCTTTCTTTCTCTCTCCCTCCCTCCCTCTCGCCTCCTTCACTCTCTTTCTCAATCACTCTCTTCATCATCATTGTCCTCTCTCTTCTCTCCACATCTTTCCCAGGTTGGCATTAAGGCTCTCCCTTACCTCAGTTTCACAATTACTTCTACAGTCAGTCTACCTGGCCAGCGGACCTGTAGACAGTAACAGGAATAGGGTGCCCTTTGTGATACAGCCATCGTCATGTTTTCTGTTGTCCACTCACCTTATCTGTCTCTTATTTATCTAACAACAGCTATCAATATCTACACTGATACCAATAACAGTGTGTTGGAGGAGCCTTGGGAAAGAAGAGCAAAGAATATAATTGCACATCATGGAGAGAAAAGAGAGAGAAAATGTATTTATTCATATAAATCAAATGGTGTCTAGCAATGCTGCTAGCTCAGCAGGTTATAATCAGAAGTAATAGTGCTGGACGGGAAGCCAGGTGATAACGGGCTAACTGAGTCGCGTTCATTCTGTACCGAATGGGGAAAAAACGACTGAAACAGGAAGGSAGTACCTGGAAATGTTCTGTTGCAAAACGTTCTCCGTTACTAATGAACACGGCCCTGGTCTGTGGCGGAGCAGAAAGAAGGGGTGAAAAGTTCTACCCCGTTATGGATAGAGGTCGTGTCCGGTCAGAGCTACTGCCCACTCACCACTGATAGTGAGAGAAACCAACAACTAAAAAGCCCTATTTGTTTTTTTTGTATTTTCTACCCTCAGTTGCTACCCTCTCCTCCTTCTCAGAATGCACAAGGCTGCTTGCTTCCCACACAATTCCATCCATCCATCCATCTCCGTCCCCTCCTCCCTCCCTTGCCTGCCACGCGCACTCCTTCAGACAGATATGGAGATGATGCTGACGACTGACGGCCTCTGCAAGGCTCATTAACTTCACCACAGAGAAACAAAGAAAAGAGAGAAAGAGATTGATAAAGAGTGAGATTGTGTTAGTGTGTTAGAGCGCAAGTGAAAAAGGGTGAAAGAAAAAAGGAGAGCGCGCAGAGGAGACATGGACAAACTTCACAGCACTCGAGCAGCGCCAGCTGATGTCAGGAGTGTGAGAAGAGAGGAAGGGAGAGAGGAGGGATGGAGAAGGGGAAAGAGAGAAATGGAAAGAGGGAAGGGGTGAGAATTAGATGCAGATGAGTGCAGGGACGGTATTTAACATCACGAGACATGAGTTGAGCTGATGGAAGTGATAGGAGAGCTCACAGTGCCGGCATGACTGGGCCCTACCCCTACATGGAAAGAGAGATGGAAAGACAGAGAGTGGGGTGATACAGAAGGGAGAGGTTAGCTGACAGAGGAGGGAAGGAGGGAGAGACAGGAGAAGGACAGAAACTAAGAGGCAGATTCAATCAAACTGTCAGTGAAGGAACACTGATTCAAAAAGACACCCCAGAATTTACATTCAATTGACTTTACTTTTGTTCTCACCCAGTAAATGTTGCCTGTATTCGTGCATTGTAATTTAACCACAGTGCAGGTTTGACTGAATTCTGGAGCGGAATGGTAAGTGGTTGGAAAAATGCAGGGGAGACTGTCCAAAACACTTTCCACTTAACACACACACACAAGCTCCTAAATTACACACACATACATAAACATGCACCCACACCAATTTACAAGCATTAAACCTTACAGAATTAGCAAACACACCAACATTAACTTGTGGCAACACAAAACAAAGACCTCTTTCCAACACACACAAAAGCAGAGCCTCCCTGTCAGAGGACTTTATTACGAACACACTCAAGAGAGACACCAACTGTCACCTAATTCTCTCTCTCACCTCTGGTTAGAAGCAAGGCCCTGGCCCATTCCTGTGATTTATTTGAAAAGCAATTAATCGGAGGCATAAATCGCGTGCTTCGCTGCGGCCATGGAATCCTCGTGAAAATCGACATTGCTGTCTCTCTTTTCTTCTCCTCTGCAGAAGAAAACTGCTGTTTGAGTGCGTTTAGTGCATTGAGAAAGGAATGTGAAGACAGTTCCATTGTATAGTAAGCCATGTAGAGAGAGACTGAGGCAGGCAGGCAGGCAGGCAGGCAGGCAGATCTAGCCCAAGGCTGTATCTATAGCATATCTCAGGTTATGTTGTTGTAAAGTTGGATTAGAGTTGGGTTCTGAACCAGTTTTTGTGGATCTGGATCTGTAACCACTGGTGGTGGGGTACACAGTTATTATGGGATTCAAGGCTTATAGGGTTGTATGCTATGGAGTTTTATGGTTAAAAGTGTTCCCAATGCAGAGTTGGGGATGCATGCTGTGGACCAGTAAAGTAGAGGTACAGTGGGCGGAGCCGGGGCGGCTCCATGTTTCAGTGAGAGGGGTTCCCTGTTCCCCCTCGTTTTACACCCACATCTGGTTCTTATTTCCTGCTCATATCTCCCATTGAGGTTTCAGCCACCCTCCCCCCAGTACAGGGATAGTTGGGGAAGGGGTTGTAGAAGTGTGTGTGTGAAACATTATGCGACCACTTCCAACTCCAGGCTCTCGGGGTCTGTTGTAGATAACAGTAGGTAGAGTGGGTTAAGTTTAGCAATATTTAACTTTCAGGATCACTCCGTCAAGGGAAATATAGAATTATTTCTGACAAAGACATCTACAAACACAACATGTATGTGGACACCTGCTTGTCAAACATCTCATTACAAAATCATGGGCATTAATATGGAGTTAGTCCCCCCTTTGCTGCTATAACAGCCTCCACTCTTCTGGGAAGTCTTTCCACTAGATGCTGGAACATMTCTTCTGGGACTTGCTTCCATTCAGTCACAAGTATTAGTGAGGTCGGGCGATTAGGCCAAACCATTTCTGTATGGACCTCGCTCTGTGCACAGGAACATTGTTAAGCTGAAACAGGAAAGAGTCTACCCCAAACTGTTGCCACAATGTTGGAAGCACAGAATCGTCTAGAATGTCAATGTATGCTGTAGTGTTAAGATTTGTGTATGGTTTCMTAGAAACAAGCATGGCTCAACATACTCCTTTGGCTCAATAGACCCCACTTTCCCCTATCATTCTGCGCAGCTAAATCAAATACAGTACTAAGTAGAGATAAGAAGAGCAAAGAGGTTTGTTAGTAATCTATTCCCTAACAAAGATGGACTGACTGGCTCCACCAATGATTAGAAAACTGGCWGGGTCACTAATGTCATTATCAAGGAATGTAGGCTAAATTAGCTTAGGCAATTAAACAATTGAAACTACAATTACACACTATCGTTCTTACAAACACACAGACAAGGACTTACACTCTCGTATTAACAGCCACATATGGCAATCGCCAGCCAGAGCTCAGAGACAGAGCTCAGTACAGAGTCGTGTTCATTAGGCACCAAACAGAAGACAACGGACTGAAACCAGGAGCGACTACCTGAACTTGTCCAATGAGAAACGCTCATTTTCCGTTGAAGTGTCTTGCTATGTTGTGCTCAAATTAATCCAGACCAAAGCCAGCTCTGACCCAGGGTCACATTCACCAAACCAAGTAAGTGTGTGTGTTTTTAGTTTTACTATCCTTGTGGGGTCTAGAAGTCCTCCTAGGTATACTAAAACAAGGACATTTTGGACAAGGAGGTACATTTAGGCTTAGGGGTTAGGTTTAGGGTTAGGTTAAGGGAAAATAGGATTTTGAAAAGGAATCAATTGTGTCCCCACAAGGATAGTAAAACAAGCATGTGTGTGTGCCACCGACAGCCAAAGCCCAATAAACACTATCTCCTTCCTTACACTCACACACACACAGTTAACAATGACCTCCACTCTCATTCTCCGAGTCTTAGATTCTTAACCTTTTGACACATACCAACACACAGGTGTGATCATTCTACAGTGGTCCCTGCAGAATACGCTCAAACCGCTGTGATTAGAATGCTTATTTAGAAAGTCCAGTTTCGATTGACGCAACAGTCAACTTTTGAGCTGTAAACACGGTTTTCTTTCACAGAAACATTTTGCACAAACACAGTCCTTACAACGTTATGTCCTGAATGTGAKCAGTTTATTTTTGGATGCAATTTTCAGACATTCACAGAAGTGGCAACAGCATAACTAAATCATCCAAACCGGGAAAAAGTAGGCTACATTAGTCCTAGTGCTAACCGAGGAAAAATGTACCAAACAGAAGCAGTCATATTTAGCTAACTCTTGGCTGACAAAACCATAATATGAATTAGCTATTAGAAATTACTATTTACAATTAATCACATCACGGTTGTGCTCACCATTGATCTTAATAATTGAGTAAAACACAAATCGAAYGTAATCTGATGATGGGTAGTTTGTGCGCACTGCCATGTACAGCGCATTCAGAAAATATGCAGATCCCTTCAATTTTTCCACATTTTGTTACGTTACAGCCTTATTCTAAAACTGATTAAATATTTTTTTCCCTTCAATCTACACACAATGTCCCATAATGACGAAGCGAAATGCATTTTTTTTTTTAAACACAGAAATACCTTATTTACATAAGTATTCAGACCCTTTGCTATGTGACTCTAAATTGAGCTCAGGTGTATCCTGTTTCCATTGATCATCCTTGATGTTTCTACAACTTGATTGGAGTCCACCTGTGGAAAATTCAATTGATTGGATATGATTTGGAAAGGCACACACCTGTCTATAAGGTCCCACAGTTGACAGTGCATGTCAAAAGCAAAGCCATGAGTGCGAAYGAATTGTCCYTAGAGCTCCGAGACAGGATTGTGTCAAGGCACAGATCTGGGGAAGGGTTCCAAAACATTTCTGCAGCATTGAAAGTTCAAGAACATAGTGGCCTCCATCATTCTTAAATAGAAAAAGTTTGGAACCACCCAGCCTGACTGAGCAATTGGGGAAGAAGGGCCTTGGTCAAGGAGGTGACCAAGAACCCAATGGTCACTCTGACAGAGCTCTAGYGTTCCTCTGTGGAGATGGGAGAACCTTCAAGAAGGACAACCATCTATGCAGCACTCCACCAAATCAGGCCTTTATGGTACAGTGGCCAGACAGAAGCCACTCCTTAGTAAAAGGCACAATTGGCCACTTTAATAATGGAACACCAGTCACTTWAATAATYTTTACATTTTTCGCATTACTCATTCCATATGTATATACTGTATTCTATTCTACTGTATCTTAGTCTATGCCGCTCTGACATTGCTCGTCCAAATATTTAGATATTCTTAATTACATTCCTTTACTTTAGATTTGTGTGTATTGTTGTAAAATTGTTACATATTACTTGTTAGATATTACTGCACTGTTGGAGCTAGAAACACAAGCATTTCATGCAATAACATCTGCTAAACACGTGTATGTGACCAATAAAATTTGATTTGACGGCCCGCTTGGAGTTTGCCAGAACGCACCAAAAGGACTCTGACCATGAGAAACAAGATTTACCTCTTTGGCCTGAATGCCAAGCGGCACATCTGGAGGACACCTGCCACCATCACGGTGAAGCGTGGTGGTGGCAGCATCATGCTGTGGGGATGTTTTTCAGCYGCAGGGACTGGGAGACTAGTCAGGATCGAGGGAAAGATGAACGGAGCAAAGTAGAGAGAGATCCTTGATGAAAAACTGCTCCAGAGTGCTTAGGACCTCAGACTGGGGCGATGGTTCACCTTCCAACAGGACAACAACCATAAGCACACAGCCAAGACAACCCAGGAGTGGCTTTGGGCCAAGTCTATGAATGTCCTTGAGTGGCCCAGCCAGAGCCCMGACTTGAACATCTCTGGAGAAAGCTGAAAATAGAAGAATGGGAGAAACTCACCAAATACAGGTGTGCCAATCTTGTAGCGTACCTAAGAAGACTCGAGGCTCTAAGAAGACTCGAGGCTGTAATAGCTGTCAAAGGTTCTTCAACAAAGTACTGAGTAAAGGGTCTGAACACTTTTTTATTTTTTTGCAAAAATATATAKAACTGTTTTTGCTTTGACATTATGGGTTATTGTGTGTAGACTGATGAGGGGGAAAAAACTAATGAATCAATTTTAGAAAAAGTCTAACATAACAAAATGTGGAAAAAGTCATTAGGTCTGAATGCATGTTGAAGGGGGTGTGTTGTCTACCATCATTCACTTCTGGAAGTGTACTCGAAAGACGAGTGAATGATACCTCACCTGTGTTATAACATCTTTGGTCTGACAGACTTTTACGTGACACCCAGAATGCATTGTATAATGTCCATAACCATGGCGCCACACATAGCTGSTAAATAGCTTAGCATTAGCTCATCATAATCAGTACAAACTTCAAAAAAGTATTTTACACACATCATATGTGTCCATTACAAACCAATGAAAGAATCGGAATGCATGATTTGTCACCAGACCTTGAAAACATGTGAATAAAACAGTAAATACGTTATGCTCCATACATACATACAAAGATGAATATGTATGAACTTTCCAATTTGTAAGTCGCTCTGGATAAGAGCGTCTGCTAAATGACTTAAATGTAAATGTACATACAGTACATATGGTGTGCTAATGTAGAAACCACAACACAATATACAGAAAATAAGGCACTTACTTTGATTGAAACACACACGTCCAAAGTTATTATTTGTAAGGAAAACATCAATGAAGGCAATGCCAGAAAATGTGACGGGGGYAAAAGTTTGTGGTATACTGCACAAATGTCTGCATACTTGATCTTGGGAAACACTGCTCGGGCTCTCATCGAAGAGAGAAGTACGTACTGTTCAGTAAAGCCTCAAACATAAATTATCCGCAACAGTGAAATGGGCTACTCTATGTGAATTAATGAGGAGGCGCAACACACCTCAATTCAAACTGTTAGAAAATAAAACTTGTTWGAAAATAATTTCAAATARACAAGTTGAAATAGAGCCTATAGATAATTGCKAGGCAATGTGTGTCTTGGTTTGAAGGCAGCACGGGGTAACTGTCCTGTTGCGTAACAATCACATTTTGGAACAGTGAGTGCATTTTGACGTCAAGCGATTAAAAAAAAAGGAGGAGGACCGTTAGGAGGAGGACGCTAGGAGGACCGTTAGAGATATTTGGAACTCACAAGTGAAAAGGTTAAACATGCACACATTCACATTCTCACATGCAAGTGTGTAGCCCAAACTGTTTGGAAGCTATACTGACTTCAGACAAGTCCCAAGACACTCGTGGGGGTCTTAGAGTGTTTGTGACAGTCTCATCATTCCATAGAGAGCCTAATAGTTTGCAGGCCAAACTATTRGGATGCTACAGACAATTTTGTCAGTAGACCCATTTTCGGGATGACCCATGGCCTGACAAACACCACTCTAGCTCTGTCACCTTTCACAGTAAATATGGAAGTGCAACATTGGCCAATGCAGTGGATTCTGATGCATCCAATGCAAAAAAAACAGGTATCTCTAGCTTAAACTGACAGATTGGAGATTTTTTTATTATGCTAATTCGATTTCCACGGGGGTGAGGGCATCGACTCTAGGGGGATAAAATTGGACAAGCTTCAACACACGTTGTGCTTCCGTGAGACTGTATAGCCTGCATGAGGGCTCCGGCAATGGCTGACGTAGTACCTTGTATGCTTTAACAAAACGTTGGGGCACTCATCACAGTAATGTTTTTGTGGAGCACCACGGCTGCTCGGGGGCTACTTCCTTATCYGAGGAGCATGCAAGCCCCGCTTTCTCTACTCCCTCCAACTCCAGGAATTGAAAATAGTAATGGGGTTGCCATAGCGCCGTGTCAACGCTATTAAGTTTAAATCACAGGAAGTTATGCATGCTAGCTGACACGTTAGCCAGGAGGCTKTTTATTCTAAGCTAGGTTAGCCAYCCATTTTGATCACAGGACAGTCTGTTAAGAATAATCAATTGACTTAACACTACGTATACTAAACAAGATAGCTACCCAAGCAACTCCACCGTGGGTGGCAGGAATAGCTAGTAGTAGTTAGCTTGCCTCAGCGAGTTAGCTAACCTGGCTAGCACGCTATGCAGCACTTGTTAACTAGCCATGGTCTCGAAAGTCTACGTAAAACTGGATCATCGAGGTGGGACCCGGACCCTTCTGCGAAGAGAGGCAAGTGGTGCTTAACCAAGGAAGACACAGGGATACCCACATAACCTATTTGCCCTCTCTCTTCGAGTAGCCTCCAGTAACCGMCAACAGAGCGCACAGGAGCCAGGAGGCATTTGTCCAGACCAATGACACAAACCATCTCTTTGTCCCGCAACTGAGACTCAGTCGAGGTACGGGCACTCGGGAGAGGAAGTCACTATAGGAAACGTCAATCCCCCTAAAGAAGGCTACACGATTGTCAAGAGAACATGCACTGCGGACTACTAGGGGGAATTAGGAATTGTTCGTGATTAGAAAACCTATGAGAACCATACAAACTTCAGGACTCAACGTCCAGTGGGTGAGCACACTRTACCACTAAGGGACAGCTTAGTTGGCGCAACTTAAGACAGTCTTGTGAATCGTTCCTGTTCACACCGAGGTAAAGAGTGGCATAATTGAAGGAATGAATCAGAGCTTCACGCTTATTACCTGTGGGAGGTGGTGCTTCCAACGAGGCACGGATTTCATTGGCTTTGTGAGGCATYACTGCAGATCCTTCAACCGAAGTCATGAGAGTATGACTCCCCCTTAGTCTGTTGTACCGTTGTTGACTGACTGAAAGGGAACACACACTCGACCCCCCACCACCACACACTCCCCAAAATGTCGGAACACACAAACACACCCCATCACCTCCGTCTGGTATAAGTCAGTGGTGTGTCAGTCGGCCATGGACAAGTTTGGTGTCAGTCGACCCTGGACAAGTTTGGGTCTGTGTATGGGGGAGATTTACACTAAACCTAGCTGTTTAAACACTGGAGGCCCACGAGGCCTTTTCACCCCACTCAACACTTTACAACAGGACAACCTTCAAATAAATAAAGCAAGACGGGTAACTCTGCCCCCTGGCCCTCACCCCTCTCTCAGGGCCTGCCCCACTACCCATGGCTCCACCCGGCTCCACGTCAGGGCTCCATAGATGACAGGTTCATGACGAGAAAATATTTTTGCAGGATCACATCTCGACAGAGCCCAACAGACCGAGGGCAATGAGCGGCTTTATGGGCATCAAGACTCACAGGGCACTTTTATCTCCCCATCAACTCTCCAGGTCTTTATGGGCAAGGAGGCGGTACAGACTACTACAAACATATAGCCCCCGCCATTGCCCCGTAATATATATATCCCCAACCTCAGCCATTGCCCCTGACATAAAGCCCCAGCCCCCGATATAAAGTCCCAGTCTTCTCCATCTCCCCAGGTCTTTAATGGGCAGGGAAACGATAGACACAAACATATACTGCCCCACATATACTGCCCCAGTCCCAGCCACAGACACACAGCCCCAGCCCTCTTTATGTGAGTGAGTATSACTAGCCTGTGTTATGGCCCCAACTTCTGCCAGCAGTGATTATCAGTTTTCTGGAATCCCCCTCCTCTCCCTAAAAAAAAAGCCTTGCTTGTTTCAGAGAATTCAGACAGAGAGGTGCAGTTTTGAAAAATAAACCAGTCCAAGTTTATGGCAAGGCAAACACCTATGGCTGCCAGATAGCAGGGTCTGGCTCTCCTCAGAGTCACACCAGGTCCAAACTCTCCCTTTCTTTAACCCCTGCGACCCTCACACCCCTTCTCCCTCTCTCTATCCCCCCATCCACGGCCAGTAAAACTCATTGAGTCAATCATTTGACATGGCCCCGTGAACCCTAACCCCTGGCTCATCAACCCTGTCAGCGCCCCCTGGCAGAATGAATTATCCCCAGAACGCAGCACCACACCATGGCTGTTAAGGATTTGTTAAAAACTCGAGTAAAAGAATACAGTGAACAAAAATATAAAAGCAACAATTTCAGAGATTTTACTGAGTTACAGTTCATAAAAGGAAATCAGTCAATTAKATTTTTTATCTATAGATTTCAGTCAAATCAGGAAATCAGTCAATTGGAATGCATTCATTAGGCCCTAATCTATGGATTTCACGACTGGGAATACAGATATACATCTGATGGTCACAGATACCTTAAACAAAAAGTTAAGGGCATGGATCAGAAAACAAGTCAGTATCTGGTGTGACCACCTTTTGCCTCATGCAGCGCGACACAGCTCCTTCGCATAGATTTGATCAGGCTGTTGATTGTGGAATGTTGGCCCACTCCTCTTCAATGGCTGTGCGAAGTTGCAGGATATTGGCGGGAACTGGAACACGCTGTCCTACATCAGAAAACCGCTCGCCCACACAACGCCATACATGCTGTCTGACATCTGCCCGGTACAGTTAAAACCGGGATTCATGAGAGAAGAGCACAATTCTCCATTGTGCCAGTGCCCATCGAAGGTGAGCAATCTGAAGTCGGTTACGACGCCAAACTGCAATCAGGTCAAGACCCTGGTGAGGACAACGAAGCACTCAAATAAGCATCCCTGAGACGGTTTCTGATAATTTGTGCAGAYATTATTCAGCTGTCCGGGTGGATGGTCTCAGACGATCCCACAGGTGAAGCCAGATGTGGGCTGGTGTGGTTATACATGGTCTGCGGTTGTGAGGCCGGTTGGACGTCCTGCAAAATTCTCTAAAACAGCCTTGGAGGCGGCTTATGGTAGAGAAATGAACATTACATTCTCTGTCAACAGCTCAACAGCAACAACGACTCAGACGCAAAGTGGTAGGCCACACAAGCTCACATAACAGGGTCGCTGAGTGATGAAGCGTGTAAAAATCATCTGTTCCAAACTMCCTCTAGACGCAACGGCAGCACAAGAGCTATTTGTCGGGAGCTTCGTGAAACGGGTTTCCATGGATGAGCAGCCGCACACAAGCGTAAGATCATGTGCAATCCCAAGCATCGGCTGGAGTGCTGTATAGCTTGCCAAATCTGGGTTTGGTGGATGCCAGGAGAACGCTACCTGCCCCAAAGCATAGTGCCAACTGTAAAGTTCGGTGGAAGAGGAATAATGGTCTGAGAATGTTTTTCATGGTTCGGGCTAGGCCACTTAGTTCCAGTGAAGGGAAATCTTAACACTATAGCATACAATGATATTCTACACGACTCTGTGCTTCCAACTTCATAGCAATCGTTTGGTGGAAGGCCATTTCCTGTTTCAGCAAGACAATCGGTGTGGAAGAACTTAACTGGCCTGCACAAAGCCCTGACCTCAACCCCATTGAACACCTTTGGGATGAATTGGAATGCAGACTGCGAGCCAAGCGAGCCAAGTAATAAAATAGATAATTAAATAAAGGTTAAATAAAAATAAAAAGGATTGTGTACTAAAAACGTGAATGTGTTTTTGCAGAGCATACAACCATGCCGACAACCATCCATGGAGATTTCTAAAAATTCAAAAAAATAAAAAACTGAAAAGTGGTGCGTACAGATGTATTCACCCTCTTTGCTATGAAGCCCCTAAAAAGATCTGGTGCTACCAATTACCTTCAGAGTCACATAATTAGTTAAATAAAGTCAACCTGTGTGAAATCTAAGTGTCACATGATCTGTCACATGATCCCAGTATATATACACCTGTTCTGAAAGGCTCCAGAGTCTGCAACACCACTAAGCAAGGGGCACCACCAAGGAAGCGGCACAATGAAGACCAAGGAGCTCTCCAAACAGGTCAGGGACAAAGTTGTGGAGAAGTAACAATCAGCGTTGGGTTTTAAAAAAATATCAGAAACCTTGAATATCCCACGGAGCACCATTAAATCCATTATAAAAAAATTGGAAGAATATGGCACCACAACAAACCATTAAACCCAAGAGAGGGCCGGCCACCAAAACTTAAAGAACAGGCAAGGAGAGCATTGATCAGAGATGCAACAAAGAGATCAAAGATAACCCTGGAGGAGCTGCAAAGTTCCACAGAGCTGGGCTTTACAGAAGAGTGGCCAGAAAAAAAGCCATTGCTTTAACTAAAAAATAAGCAAACACATTTGGTGTTCGCCAAAAGGCATGTCGGAGACTCCCCAAGCATATGGACGAAGGTACTTTGATCAGATGAGACGAAAATTGAGCTTTTTGGTGATCAAGGAAAATGCTATGCCGGGCGCAAACCCAACATCTATTATCACCCTGAGAACACCATCCCCACAGTGAAGCATGGTGGTGGCAGCATCATGCTGTGGGGATGTTTTTCATCAGCAGGGACTGGGAAACTGGTCAGAATTGAAAGAATGGATGGRGCTAAATACAGGGAAATTCTTGAGGGAAACCTGTTTCAGTCTTCCAGAGATTTGAGACTGGGACGGAGGTTCACCTTCCAGCAGGACAATGACCCTAAGCATACTGCTAAAGCAACACTTGAGTGGTTTAAGGGGAAACATTTAAATGTCTTGGAATGGCCTACACTAAACCCAGAAAAGCCCAGACCTCAATCCAATTGAGAATCTGTGGTATGACTTAAAGATTGCTGTATACCAGTGGAACCCATCCAACTTGAAGGAGCTAGAGAAGTTTTTCCTTGAAGAATGGGCAAAAATCCCAGTGGCTAGATGTGCCAAGCTTATAGAGACATACCACAAGAGACTTGGGGTGGCTCTACAAAGTATTGACTTTGGGGGGTTGAATAGTTATGCATGCTCAAGTTCCGTTTTTTGTCTTATATCTTGTTTGTTTCACAATAAAAAATATTTTGCGTCTTCAAAGTGGTAGCATGTTGTGTAAATAAAATGATACAAACGCCCCCAAAATCGATTTTATTTCCAGGTTGTAAGACAAAAAATAGAAAAAATGCCAAGGGGGGGTGAATACTTTCGCAAGCCACTGTATGTAATTATTGGTAGAGAGTGACGTCATATTTTTCGACATACTGTTTGCCTACCGTAGGTGACATGAGTCTCACTAGTTTTTTTTATTTTCACTGAATCTCTGTTTGGGTATTGGTTAGACTACAATTATACAATCAAGGTGTAGAAATGTTATGCTCTTAGTGTAACCTTTTATTTAACTAGGCAAGTCAGTTAGGAACAAATTCTCATTTTCAGGGACAGCCTACGCCTTCCTCTCCATTGGGGAATTGAACTCCGGTCTACCGCGTGCCCGAACAACACGGGATTCTTTAGCTGAATAGCCTAGTACTGTAACCTACTCCTGACCTTCACATTGTACAGCGCCATATTTTCCATTCCATCCTTATTTATTTTAAACCTCTAACGAGTCACAAACCCGGATCCGGGAWCCCCCCCATCAAAAAAGCTGACTAGCATAGCCTAGCCTAAAGCGACAGGGATATCATATAATAAAAGGTTCATGAAATCACAAGTCCAAGACACCAAATGAAAGATACACATCTTGTGAATCCAGCCATCATTTCTGATTTTTAAAATGTTTTACAGGGAAGACACAATATGTATTTCTATTAGCTAACCACCATAGCAAAAGACACAACTTTTTTTTCCCACCATTTTTTTCCTGCATAAGTAGCTATCACAAATTCGACCAAATAAAGATATAAATAGTCACTAACCAAGAAACAACTTCATCAGATGACAGTCTGATAACATATTTATTGTATAGCATATGTTTTGTTCGAAAAATTTGCATATTTCAGGTATAAATCATAGTTTTACATTGCAGCCACCATCACAACTCTCACCAAAGCAACTAGAATAACTACAGAGAGCAACGTGAATTACCTAAATACTCATCATAAAACATTTATGAAAAATACACAGCGTACAGCAAATTAAAGACAAAGATCTTGTGAATCCAGCCAATATTTCAGATTTTTTAAGTGTTTTACAGCGAAAACACAATTTAGCATTATATTAGCTTACTACAATAGCCAACCACACAGCAGCATTGATTCATGCACGTTAGCGATAGCGAATAAACCAGCAAAAGATATAAACATTTTCACTAACCTTCTCAAAACTTAATCAGATGACAGTCCTATAACATCATATTACACAATACATATATTGTTTGTTCGAAAATGTGCATATTTAGCGGCACAAATCGTGGTTATACAATGAGAATAGTAGCCAAGCTGCCAACAAAATGTCGGGAGAAATCTTGGGAGAGGCACCTAATCTAATCAATAACTAATCATAAACTTGACAAAAAAATACAGGTTGGACAGCAAATGAAAGATACATTAGTTCTTAATGCAACCGCTGTGTTAGATTTTTAAAATTAACGTTACTACGACATACATCGTGCGTTAAAGCGAGACCGCACCGAAATTAATGGCGGAATAGTAGTGTAACATTTTTCAACAGAACAACGAATTAACATCATAAATAGTTCTTACTTTTTGATGAGCTTCCATCAGAATCTTGTGCAAGTTGTCCTTTGTCCAGAATCATCGTTGCTCGGTTGTAGATTGTCGTCTTCAACTTAGGAATTAGCAGCAAACATTAGCTATGTGGCCCAGACGTGTCCAACTCTTCATAACGCAGCACAAAGAAAATTCCGAAAATCGCAATATACTGATATAAACTGATATAACTCGGTTTAAAATAACTACATTATGATGTTTTTAACACCTATATCGAATAAAATCAGAGCCGGATATATCTAAGGCCTATAACGAGAGCTTTTCAGAATGCCATCCTGAGGTCTGTCTTGCGCCATGACGAACGTTGAAAAGAGTGCACCCCCCGTTCCAAGAGCCTTTATATGGCCTCAGATCTACCTAGCAACCCCATTCCAATTCTCACTGCTTACTGACATCTAGGGGAAATCGTATGCAGTGCATGTCGACTCATAGATGACATGCAAATTAATAAACTGACCCTGGAACAGAGTGCCCGATTTCAGATTTTTCACTTCCTGACGGGAAGTTTGCTGCAACTTGAGTTCTGTTTTACTCACAAATATAATTCAAACAGTTTTAGAAACTAGAGAGTGTTTTCTATCCAATAGTAATAATAATATGCATATTGTACAAGCAAGAATTGAGTATGAGGCAGTTTAATTTGGGAACGAATTTTTACAAAGTGAAAACAGCACCCCCATATTGACAAGATTAAAAGCATTTTGAAGTTAGAAGCAATAGGATCTGAAGGAATAACTATTTCAGCATCGTTTCGCACTTCTATGAAACAGGCATGGGGACTGGTCTTGATAAATCAATGAGATTTTTATTTTCACTGAATCTCCGTTTGGGTATTGGTTACACTACAATTAGGGTGGGGAAAGGTTATGCCCCTTAGATATTAATTTAGAATCCTCCAATCCTCTTATGATCTTAGTATTGTAGCCTACTCCCGACTATCACGTTGTACAGCACCATATTTTCCGTTCCATCCTAACGGAAACCCTGAGGGTTTCATTTTTCATTTTTCTTGGAATAGAAACACCATAATATTAGTCAAATCAATTAAGCTAAATTTTTAAAAATCAATCCCATATACTATGTTTTTACAAAAAAGGTTTTACATTTTCTAGTGATGCCAATATTGAAGACTATCAAATTATTTTCAAAAATGCCCTCTGGTGGTCAAACTAGCACTAACTTGCATTAATGGTAAAAATGGCTGACAATAAAATAGCGTGCCATAGAATTCTGTTCTAGCCCGCAAGGTGTGCTGCAGTATGACGCAACTTTTAAAGGAGGAACCACTGTACCTGTATTTGACATTGTATTATTTCGCTGAACACTAGATGGTTTAATTTTATTTTTGGCATTGAAATGAGGCTACTCAGGCGAGAAAAAATGTGTAGCCCTGTTGGAAAATTGAAATGTACTGTTTGAAAATATGAATAATTTTTTTTTACAACAATTTTTTTTTAGATGTGAATCACATTTTTATTTGGCGTACCCAGTTCGGGAATACCTGATCTAGTGGAAAGCCTTCCCAGAAGAGTGGAGGCTGTTATAGCAGCACAGGGGGGCACCAACTCCATATTAATGCCCATGATTTTGAAAAGAGATGTTCGACGAGTAGGTGTCCATATACGTTTGGTCATAGCACAGTCGTCATTGCGGTAATTTAACAGAGAACGCACGCACACACCACAATAATTAAAGAAATCAGATCCTAAACAAATAGAACCCACTATAAAAATCACTCTGCTGCACAATAGAGAAAGAATAATATGACATTCCAAACAACAGTGGGGCGGTAGGTAGCCTAGTGGTTAGAGCGTTGGGCCAGTAAACTTAAGGTTGCTGGATCGAATCCCTGAGCTGACAATCTGTCGTTCTGCTCCTGAACAAGGCAGTTAACCCACTGTTCCCTTGTAGGCCATCATTGTAAATAAGAATTTGTTCTTAACTGAAAAGAAAAAACAACAAAAAAGAAAAAATAGTGTGGCAATGGTTTCTCTCACTAAAATAATATTATTCATTTGGACAATATGCAATGGTCAAACAATATACACATCATAATCTTACCCCTCAAAAAGCCTTTGACTGGCTACCTATAAATTCCTCAAATTCACTCACTGTCACTCTTAATCTGAGCAGAGAGATGCACATCTAAGTGACACATAGAATGTGAGGTCCCACACATGGCTAGAAAGAGTGAAAAACAACGAATGAGTAGGACAAGCTGAGTCCTGCGAGTCGCACTACTAAGCTGAGCATGTTGCTACCTGCCACTGAATACCTTGAGGTTTACACAGAAAGAGATGGAAGGTTAGGAAAACACACACAGTGGAGGAGAGAGGAGCAGGAAGGACTAAAAAAAGAGAGAACCGACTGGACTGTTCATTCTAGCAATAGGAGATAAAATAATGGACAGTACAAGCGAAAGGCCCGCAAACGAAGACAAATATGCTGAACAAATATATAAATGCAACATTCAACGATTTTACTGATTTACAGTTCATATTAAGAAATCAGTCAATTGAAATTAATTCATAAGGCCGTAATCTATGGATTTCACATGAATGGGCAAGGGCGCAGCCATGGGTGGGCCTGGGAGGGCATAGGCTCCACCCACTTGGAAGCCAGGRCCAGCCAATCAGAATTAGTTTTTCCCCACAAAAATGGCAATATTACAGACAGAAATATGCCTCCAAAGTGGTTTTAGAGAATTTGGCAGTACATCCAACTGGCCTCACAGCCGCAGACCACGTGCAACCGTGCCAGCCCAGGACCTTCACATCCYGCTTCTTCAACTGCGGGATCGTCTGAGATCTACCACCCTGACAGCTGATGAAACTGTGGGTTTGCATAACCGATGCATTTCTACACAAACTGTCAGAAACCGTCTCAGGGAAGCTCATCTGCGTGCTTGTCGTCCTCACCAGGGTCTTGACCTGACTGCAGTTCGGCATCGTAACCGACTTCAGTGGGAAAATGCTCAGCTTCAATGTCCACTAGCACACTGGAGAAGTGTGCTCTTCATGCATGAAACTCAGTTTCAACTGTACTGGTCAGATGGCAGACAGCTTATATGGCGTTGTGTGTGCGAGCAGTTTGCTGATGTCGACGTTGTGAACAGAGTGCCCCACGGTGGTGGTGGGGTTCTGGTATGGGCAGGCATAAGCTATGGACAATGAACACAATTGCATTTTATCGATGGCAATTTGAATGCACAGAGATACTGTGACGCAATCCTGAGGCCCATTGTCGTGCCATTCATCCGCTGCCATCACCTCATGTTTCAGCATGGTAATGCATGGCCCCATGTCACAAGGATTTGTAAACAATTCCTGAAAGCTTAAAAAGTCCCAGTTTTCTGGTGGCCTGCATACTTACCAGACATGTCACCCATTGAGCACGTTTGGGATGCTCTGGATTGACGTGTACGACAGCGTGTTCCAGTAACCGCCAATATCCAGTAACTTTGCACAACCATTGAAGAGGAGTGGGACAACATTCCACAGGCCACAATCAACAGTCTGATCAACTCTATGCGAAGGAGATGTGACGCACTGCATGAGTCAGCACCCTTATCATTTTTGTAAGGTATCTCTGACCAACAGATTGTATATCTGTATTCCCAGTCATGTGAAATCCATAGATCAGGGCCTAATGAATTTATTTAAATAGGCTTTTTTTTCTTATGAACTGTAACTAAGTAAAATCTTTCAAATTGTTGCATGTTGCATTTACTTTTTGTTCAGTGTACATACATATGTGAGTGTATTGTAAGGAAATGAGGATGAACGGACGAGGCAGTTTGTCATATCTAGTTGATATCATGGAAACCTTAGCCAAGGTGCAGTCTTACCCTCAGGCTACAACTCATAAATAAAACATTAGCTAATCCAGTACCATCATGACTTCTACAGTTCTACTGGACCACACCAGTTTTACAGATTCAACTCAATTTACTCAAAAATGTAAAAAAAATACTGTATCAAATACTGATATTGTACTTGTATTATATCCTGTATTATATTCTATGTTTGTACATTTTTTTCCCCAAAAGGTTTGAGATAACTTTAAAAAATGTCATAGCAATTTAAAATCCCAGGGTCATACAAGGTGATTTAAATGTAAATTCCCCAAAACATTACAACGTTTCATACTTAATTCAAAAGTGTTGCGTTTCTACTTAACATGCACACCCACCAAGGCAACATGGACGATAAATTGTTATTAACTAGTGATTGTTGATGCCTTGCTCTTTGTCTGTGTTTTTATTAGATTAAGAATTGAGCCTAATGGGACTGAGGAGGTAGCTACAACTGCTGCAACAAAAAAAACTCCTTATAGGGGTTGTCAACAACCATCAAAAGCAACAAATATTCCTTACTTATTTTCATCGTCTTCTCACCTTTTCTCACTTGGCAAATGTTTTGTCACTCTTTACTCTCCATTTCACTAATTTCACTCACTCGCTCTTTCTGTGAAACTTTTATGGTTTCATGGGCTCAGTTTGAGACATTCTTTCAGAGAGAATAATAACAACAAGAGTAAGAGCCGCTTTATGTAACTCTCTCACTACCTCCCTCGCCCCTGGGCACCGGTGTGTGCTTATATATGTGTGTATATCTTTCCCCGTCTATGTGTCCATGTATGTGTTAGTACAGTGCATTTGGAAAGTATTCAGTACACCCTTGACTTTTTTCAAATTTTGTTACGTTACAGCCTTATTCCAAAATGTTTAAAATATTTTTTTCACCTCATCAATCTACACACAATACCCTATAATGACAAAGCGAAAACAGGTTTAGACATTTTTGCAAATGCATAAGTAAAACATTTTTTTGATTTTTTAACCTTATTTACATAAGTATTCAGACCCTTTGCTATGAGCTCAGGTGCATCCTGTTTCCATTGATCATCCTTGAGATGTTTCTACAACTTGGCAGTCCACCTGAGGTAAAGTCAATTGATTGAACATGATTTGGAAAGGCACACACCTGTCTATATAAGGTCCCACAGTTGACAGTGCATGTCAAAGTAAAAACCAAGCCATGAGGTTGAAGGAATTGTCCGCAGAGCTCCGAAAAAGGATTATGTCGAGGCACAGAGCTGGGGAAGGGTCCCAAAACATTTCTGCAGCATTAAAGGTCCCCAAGAACACAGTGGCCTTGATCATTCTTAAATGCAATAAGTTTGTAACCACCAAAACCCTTCCTAGAGCTGGTCGCCCGGCCAAACTGAGCAATCGGGGTAGAGGGGCCTTGGTCAGGGAGGTGACCAAGAACCTGATGGTCACTCTGAGAGAGCTCCAGAGTTTCTCTGTGGAGACGGGAGAACCTTCCAGAAGGACAACCATCTCTGCATCACTCCACCAACCAGGCCTTCATCGTAGAGTGGCCAGACGGAAGCCACATGACAGCCCGCTTGGAGTTTGCCAAAAGGTACCTAAAGGTACCTAAACAAGATTCTCTGGTCTGATGAAACCAACATTGAACTCTTTGGCCTGAATGCCAAGCGTCACGTCTGGAGGAAAGCTGGCACCATCCCTACGGTGAAGCATGGTGGTGGCAGCATCATGCTGTGAGGATGTTTTTCAGCGTCAGGAACTGGGAGACTAGTCAGGATCGAGGGAAAGATGAACGGAGCAAAGTAAAGAGAAATCGTTGATGAAACCTTCTCCAGAGTGCTCAGGACCTCAGACTGGGGCAAAGGTTCACCTTCCAACAGGACAATTACCCTAAGCACACAGCCAAGACAACGCAAGAGTGGCTCGGGACGAGTGTCTGAATGTCCTTGATTGGCCCAGCCAGAGCCCGGACTTGAACCCGATCGAACATCTCTGGAGAGACCTGAAAATAGCGGTGCAGTGACACTCTCATCCAACCTGACAGAGCTTGAGAAGAATGGGGAAAAACTCCCCAAATACAGGTGTGCCAAACTTGTAGCATTATATCCAAGAAAACTTGAGGCTGTAATCGCTGCAAAGTTGCATCAACGAAGTACTGAGTAAAGGATCTGAATACTTATGTAAATGTGATATTTCAGTTTTTTGTGCATTCTGTGTCAATTGATGAGGGAAAAAAACTATTTCATCCATTTTAGAATAAGGCTATAACGTAACAAAATGTGGGAATTTTTTTTTACGTTAAAGGGGCCTTGAAAACAAACACTCTGTCAGGTCCTACAAGCCCAGGTCTGGTCGAAACTAACTTATGCCAAGTAACCAACTGCCTCATTTTTGTACTTTAACTATTATCATCACAAAAATGTTTGCTTGCTTAGTCAATCTTTAAAAATAACTTCCACATCTCAAAAGAAATGGAAAATCATAAAAACACAGACCAGTATTTTTAATTCTCCAGTCTGTACAAAATTAAACCAATAGCTGCAAATTAAATTGTATGTAGGTTGGTTGTGCAAGATTGTTGGTGCCAGATGGAAGGAGAGAGCAGAGAGAGAGAGAGAGAGAGAGAGAGAGAGAGAGCTGAGGAAAGAGGGAGAAAGAGCAGTGAGCAGAGAACCCGGAAGAAAGACTTGTTTATGTTTTACAACTAAAGATATAAAACATGTCTACACGAATCAGTAAAAACTGTAATTAAAAACTGATTTATGCAAATTAATAAAGTTGTGAATCTTTACTAATTGCCACTTTGAGAGTATTTACGATGCCAGACTTTATGAGCAGTCAGTCGGTGTGTTTGAGGCTCCTCCTTTCTGAGAGCACAGACAACCTGTTGAACCACTGTAGAAAAAAGACAGGGTGAAATACCCCTGAGGTACCACTAGGGGTACCCTTCCACAGACTTCTCAGGATTAGAGTAACTGTTTGGCTATACAGCTCCAATAGACCACTCTGGGACCAGGCTATCTGGAATGAAATTTGTCTAAGGAATTGTTTACCATCACTGGTTATTGGTTTGAGCATAGGTCTTGGTAAGAGAGATGGGGAGAGAGGAGAGATGGCTTTTCAACATCTAGGCCACGTGTCAAATTCATTCCACGGAGGTCCGTGTGTCTGTGGGTTTTCGTTCCTCCCTTATAATTAGATTGATGAATTAAGGTCACTAATTAGTGAAGAACTCCCTTCACCTGGTTGTCTAGGTTTTAATTGAAAGGAAAAACCAAAAATCCYAAGAGACTAGGCCCTCCATGGAATGAGTTTGACACCCCTGATCTATTCTTATAATAATAATTGATTGAATTCATATAGCGCATTTCCAGAACCCAAAGTGCTTTACATAGTAAAGGGCAAACTCACCTCATCCACCACCATCAACCACCAATATCTACAATACTCCTCTGTCTGGAGTGTGTTCTCAACTCATTCTGCGGGTTGTGGAGGGATACGGATGCAGCATGAGTCGTGAGGTGGCAGCCAGAAGGTCCTGTCCCTTATTCTCCTGCAGCTACAGTACCTTAGTGGTGTGCGTGTGTGACAGTCTATGCCAAGTCACACCTCAGCAAGTCCAAAAGGCCACTCCATGTGCTGTAGCTTCCACAACCCACACCAGACATGGAGCCCCTCCAACCAGCCTTTCTAATAGTCCTGCTATGAAACTATAGACTGGAGCTGGTCCAGGGAGCTGGCTGTGTGGCTGTGGAGTGTCAGTCCGATCCATTGTGCAAAGCTGGGCTTGGAACTGGGACTGAGGGTCCCATAGAGGCTGGGTGGTTGGCTAGAAATGTTGGGAGAGTTTAAGCTTTACTGCATACAAAAAAATTTTTAATTAAAAAGCTATTTGGAGAAGAGCAAAAACAAGCAAAAATTACCCCAGCTACTTTATCACGTAGCTTTAGCGACTGTTCAGTCAGTTGTAATGATGAATTTCATAAAATCATCAACTCTTCAGGTAGATATCTATTTTCTCAAATTACATAGCTTTTAAATTTGTATTTCTAGGCATTAGTAATCAAGCTCCACAGCAGGTATGACTTTCTCTTTCGTTTTGATCTCGCGGCAAGAAGGTACAGGCTCCCACTAGATAACACAATGTCTGTGAAAAGCATGATGCATGGCCATATGTGGCCCATAAAGATTGGTGAATTGTAACTCACCACCGCCAACACTAGGTCTGTAACGTAATTACATGCTTGCATGGCTAGTGGCTAACGTTAGTCAGCTTGAGCTAGCTACCGAGCTAGCATTCAAACTCGAGCTAGCATTCAAACTCTCGAGCTAGCATAGATCCTCCATATGAAGTTGAGAAATAAGTAAATAAACATGTAATGACCCAAAAATATAACCCTGTTTGTACTTATACAGGGTTTCGTACAGAGAGTGGCAAGTCAAATTCAAGACAAATATTTATTGTCAAGTACCATTCATTTGTAATAGTTAATATTATGCTATTGTTTCTAGTTGCCACCAGACAGCAATATAATCGCCACAACCGCAAATATAAAATAAAAAAATAGTATTCATCCCTACCTTACAAGTTCTACTCAATAATACATTGTTTCACTACTTATTTATTACATACTTAAGTGGTAAGTCAGTACTGATGATTTTGAAATTTGAGTAGTGATGAGCAGAGTTTAGGGACATGCCTACTGGTGAACACACATTCACATTAATACACAATTCCAGCTTAATGACTGTTTTTATTGGGCATCTGGGAATCTACTACTTAATAGCTACGAAAAGGTGTCTTGCTTCCAACTGGCAGCTTCAGTGGTGCCGGTCGGGAAAAGGGCGGGCTGTGTGGGGAAAATGGCATGTGAATGGCCACCAGAACGGCAGGAGCATGGCTGTCGCTTGATGAAGCGGAATATTGTGGGTGCCCCGTGATTGAGGGAGGTGATTAGCAAAAAATCTCTGGAGGTTGTTGCAGAGAAAAGTAAAAATGTAGAACTGACGCCAGCGCAGGATGCAGGGTTGTATCTTTCCCCTTTCATGTGGCTCTTTAGGGCCGATTCACCCATGCTCGCAATGTCAAAGTCTGACGCATTTTTTGCACCTTAGACGGTGTGGGTTTGTTGGGTCCAGTGACATAGTGGTAAAAAAAGGTGGTTAACGATACAGGAAAAAAATATAAGACGCAACACGTAAAGTGTTTGTCCCATGTTTCATGAGCTCAAATAAAATATCCCAAAAATGTTCCATACCCTGAAAAGGCAGGATTGACATTACATTTGCCTGGCATTTTAGCTATCGATGTGACATTTGGCAGCGCCTAATCAGTCAGTTCTGTACCTGCCTGGCTGAGTGGCAGTGTAAGTTACTTTACTTAAGAAAATATTTACTAACTCTATTTCTTGAACTGCATTGTTGGTTAAGGGCTTGTAAATAAGCACTGTATTTGGCGCACAGTTTTTTWAAATTGGATTTCAAATAATGATTGACATATGTGACCAACCGGCTCAAATCGGTCTGATATAGTAAAATTTACTTTGTATAAAGGTAGAGACTCAGAGCTACAAAATGGTATATCATACATTGCATTTGAGGAACAATGGGAAAGGAAATCTTGCTTTGAAAGTTGAGATACTTGTAAACTCATTTTTAAGAAAATGGCCTTTGACTGTTTTGGTACTACTACTACTGGAAAGCCCTTCTTTGTCTACACCCATTCAGCATCGTTCTAGGAAACTAGGCATATGTCGTGCGTCACTACTTCACAGGAGAGCCGTTTTAACTTTTTTTCATTTATTAAAATGTTTTTTTTGGGCAGAAATGCCTTCTGGAACATGTGAACTTTCATATGCCTTAATAACAAACTTGTATGCCATCTATAAAGACCAATAAAATTGGTAAATTACGAGCCTAGTTAGTTTAGCCATGGAAAATGACAGGGACCTTCCCGTTAGCCATGATTGGCTGAGATTGAATGGGCTGGACATGCCGAGATATGAGCTTCGATTGGTCTGACATGTCGCACGCTTCTGTCTATAACATGAGCTGGTCAGTATTTGTAGGTAATCCTCTCCACTTTCTGGAGGACCGAGTTTTGACATCTGTGGTAAGCCCAGTGGAATTAAAGTATGTTAGCTAAGGATAAGAGGAAAATTCTGGCATTTGATTGCAAATATGCAGAGGGAGTCGAAAAGAGAACACACAGAAGGCTGTATAAAACACCTGTTTCCGGATTACATCTTCAAACTAAGGACAACCATGGCATCCGTGACAGAGAGGGAGAAGCGTCCATCCATGTATACGGGTAAAATAATCTAGCTAGCTACATTTTCAGATATTACACGTTTATAATTTTGTCAGAAAGTTGTTTTTATTTCAGGTTAGAGCATACTGTTAGGTAGCTAGCTAAAGTTAGCTGGCTCGCTAGCTAACGTTACTTGTATGATCTGTGTAGTTATATCATTTGTATTTCAGAGCTATTTACATTACTAGTTACAGCCTAATGTTAGCTAGCTAACATTGAACCTGATTGGTTAGCTACCTGCAGATTCATGCAGGGTAGTAACGTTATGAGTTTGGATTATGGTTCATTGTTTAGCTAGCTAGCTACATGTCTTAACAAAAGTCTCCACTATGCAAGTAACCATTTCAATAGAATGTTAATGACGTCACTGCGACAACTGTCGATAGACTTAGCTGGTAAATTCGCTCTGGGTTTCTACTCCGTTGTCAGAGCACTCTCGTCTGAGTGTGCCAGAGCGCAGAATAACTGACACATTTACGAACGCTCAACACCCATTGAATATGGCCGTGTCAGTAAACGTAGGCAAAAAAGCGTAATTAAATTGTTGAAAACAGCCTAACCAGCTCTGCTATGGTGAGTAAATGTTCAGTGAGCTGTTCTCTCGTGTTTCTGGAAGCAGTTAGCAAGCTAGGCAACGTTAGCCAGTTAGCTTGGGAGCTAGACTGCTGCTGTTAGGTCAGAACACTTGGATCAATCTTACTGCTCAGCCAGAGCAGTCCAGTGTGCATTCTGAACGCTCCGTGAGTGAAACAATCAATTTACAAATGGACAATCTGACAACACTTGAGTTTATGAATACCCAGGGCGCACTCTGGCACTCCAGATTGAATTTACGAATGGACCCGTAGTATAAACCAGCCTTTAGTCTTGAAATATTTGGTTGTTTAGTACATGGCCTCACACGTGAATCCTTAAAGAGAAGGGCGGGGCTAAGGCTTAAGAGGGTGTGAACGATGCTGAATGGGTGTAGACCAAGAAGAGCTCTCCAGTAGGTTTACCKAAAAATATTTAGGGACAATTTTCTCAAAATTTAGGTTACAAGTTTATCAACTTTTAAATTAGAAATACTTTCCTATGGTTCCTCAACTGTGGTGTATGATATACAATTTTGTAGCTCTGAATCTCTACTTTTATCCAATGTAAAAAACACAATTTCAAATTTTGCTACATAAGACCGAATCGAGCTGGTCGGTCACAAATGTGCTCTCTTGCCAGGACACTATTTGTTCAGCGGAGCTAGTCAACAACACAGCTAACACAAAACTTCAAACTGAAGCCGGAAAGACTGCAAACTAGCTGCGTTTTGTTTCGTTTTACCTGTTTATGCCAGCTGATTCATAATTTTGTCAAGCTGAGAAAAGCGGTCTGCCTCATCCCGACTTGTTCATTACTTTGGGACAGCTGGAGATCAAATTTCGATATTGAAACAATGTTGCAAATGACAGAGCAGGGTTTATTCGAATCTCCGCTGTTGAAAACAAAATGCTAGTCTAAAAGAAATTGGAGATAATGTCTAGATGCTTTTTAGTGGAGATCAAGTTTATAAATTGCCTGGCTGGATTGATGAGATTGGATTGAGCAGTGAGATGGAACAGAGTAAATAGGCATTTCAACYTCATAGCTTTAACCGGTGGTAAGCGGTTTTAACCAAATCAGCATCCAGGATTAGACCCACCTGTTGRATAATGGCGAGTAAAAAGTCATGCTTCCTACCCTCCAACTGTGCTAAAAAAAAGTGAAGAGTCATTTTAGGTATTTTAGTTTTTTTTTTTTCACTGATACTCGTAGACAGGTACAATTTTTTCCCTAACTTCCAAGGAGAGAGAGAGATGAGAAGAGAGAGATGAGAGAGAGAGAGAGCGAGATATTATAGAGATATATATTGAGAAGATATATATATGAGTATAATATTATAGAGAATTCTATTATAGAGCTATAATATAGAGATATATATATAGAGATATATGGGATATATTGAGATGTTTGAGGCTGAGAGGTGTCCAGCAGAGTTCAAGTTGTCTTGTTGTGGCCCTTTGAGGGCCCGGCAGAATTACTGAGGGGCCCTCACTAAGTCCCTGAGCCAGGGGACACACAACGCAAACACATTGTCCTGCCGGGACTTCTGACAGGGACATCTTGTGACCAAAACAGATCTCACAAACGGTGTCTGCACATTAAATGGGCTAGTTTGGTGACTTATGCAAATAAACCCGTAATGGGACACTGTGGGAATGTATTTTGAGTGTGTGTGACAATGTGGGAACTGGGCAACCTTATCACCCCAGCTCTGTCACTCCCTGGGGTAAAATAGGGCGAGGTAAATAAGGTAGTGAATGCTCCCCGCCCCTCCCCTAAAATCAAATAGATAGGGCAAGAAGGGGAGGGSCAGGAAAATGTGGTAACAGATGCGACTGACACAAAAGTGTGTTTGGGATTCTAAGCTTACGACCCCGCAGAGGAACCCAAACACACACATAGCGCAGATGCGCAAACACACACACACTCACACACACCGAAAATTCTACTGTATGTAAAATAGTGTGCTATAGCTTGGAAACTAAATACATTTGACTCAATGTCAAACATAATGATGTTTGTTTCCAACATTAGGGCTGTTTTCCTAAATAAGATAAATCCACTTTGTGTTTTGCTTCCTTGCCACAATACTAAAGATTAGCACGATACTGGTATTGTCCAGGCCCTAATGTGTGTGTCTCACATACTATTCCTCATGTTGCTGAGTTACAGTAGCCATCTCCAATGACCTTTCCCTCAACCGCTAATGGCTCTAGCAGCCCAGTCTGCTCTCCCCCACTTGCTCCTTTTCCCTCTCTCCATCCCTCCATCACTCACTCCCCCTATCTGCACTGGGCCAGTCCCTCACTTTTATTTACATTCTCTGCTTCCCTCCCTCAATTCCTCCCTCCCTTTACTGTATATGTATCAGCTGTTCTGGTCTAATCGATTCCCTGTCTGTCTCGCTGTATGTGTGTGTGTCTGCCAACACACTGCACCCTGCCTCTGTAGCACGCACACACCTGTTTTAGCGCTTAGCCCCTCGCTGCTGGAATCACATGGCTTTACCAATGGAATGTCTGACATGATGTTCTGTTCATGTTCCAGAGATGTCCTGGTCGGGCCTTGAATCCACAACCCTCTGATTATTGGTTTAAATTGAATGCCAACCTAGGCCTGTATGTTTCTACCTCAACTGGGAGTGTTGGGGCATAGGGCTTCTACAGTGGCTGTCTTAAGTTAAAGTGCAGAAGCAACTCTGCACACAGAGTGAGAATAGTAACAGCACAGAGTGAGAACACACAGCTCTCATATAGGTAATGGGCTGTTGTTACACATTGTATGGACAAGAGCAAAGCTATATATAAATATGGCTCTGGACCAGAGCCTTGCTCCACAGTTAAGGAGCCCACTGAAAGACAGAGGAGTAGAGGCTAAAGCTAACTGCTCCAGCTTCTGGCCTTTCAGTCAGACGCCTGGGGTCAGTGTAGCAAGGAGGGGGAAAATATAAAAAGAAGGGGAGTGAAAATGAGAGGAAAAAAGAGAGCCAGGTTACTAGTTGTGACTTCTCTCTCCCTGTTGAGGCCCTTGCACCTAGAATAACACAGACGAGGGAGAGACTAAGTAAAGGAGGGAGAGGAAGAAAAAGGAGAGGAGGAAGAGCTCTCCAGAGGCCAGGATAGGGCTTTCAGGAACGTGTCCGTCTGAATGTACTGGGGTTTTAGTGAGAGAAACAGATCACTGTAGCGACCAGCCAGAGAGGTAAGGAGGGGGCGGAGTGGAGTCTAGGGGGGCATCAAGACCTTCCACAGGTATCTCCATTCCCCTTTGGCGAGTTTTTCCCGACACGGACAGACACCGCTCCCAAATAGAAAACTATATTAAATATATATATATATAAAATATATGTTATTTCATTTCTCGACATACACTACCAGTCAAAAGTTTTACAACACCTACTCATTTAAGGGTTTTTCTTTATTGTTTACTATTTTCTACATTGTAGAAAAATAGTGAAGACATCAAAACTATGAAATAACACATATGGAATCATGTAGTAACCAAAAAACTGTTAAACAAATCAAAATACAGTTTATATTTGAGATTCTTCAAATAGCCACCCTTTGCATTTACAGCTTTGCACAATCTTGGCATTCTCTCAACCAGCTTCACCTGGAATGCTTTTCCAACAGTATTGAAGGAGTTCCCACATATGCTGAGCACTTGCTGGCTGCTTTTCCTTCACTCTGTGGTCCGACTCATCGCAAACCATCTCAATTTGGTTGAGGTCGGGGGATTGTGGAGGCAGCTCATCTGATGCAGCACGCCATCACTCTCCTTCTTGGTAAATTAGCCCTTCACAGTCTGGAGGTCATTGTCCTTTTGGGGGAGTTTCTCCCATTCTTCTCTACAGATCCTCTCTCAAGCTCTGCCAGGTTGGATGGGGAGCATTGCTGCACAGCTATTTTCAGGGCTCTCCAGAGATGTTTGATCAGGTTCAAGTCCGGGCTCTGGCTGGGCCACTCAAGGACATTCAGAGACTTGTCCCGAAGCCACTCTTGTGTTGTCTTGGATGTGTGCTTAGGGTCGTTGCCCTGTTAGAAGGTGAGCCTTCACCCCAGTGTGAGGTCCTGAGCACTCTGGAGCAGGTTTTCATCAAGGATCTCTCTGTACTTTGTTCCGTTCATCTTTCCCTCAATTCTGACAAGTCTCCCAGTCCCCATCGTTGAAAAACATCCCCACAGCATGATGCTGCCACCACGCTTCACCATAGGGATGGTGCCAGGTGTCCTCCAGATGTGATGCTTGGTATTCAGGCCAAAGAGTTAAATATTCATCAGACCAGAGAATCTTGTTTTTCATGGTCTGAGAGTCCTTTAGGTGTATTTTGGCAAACTCCAAGCGGGCTGTCATGTGCCTTTTATTAAGGAGTGGCTTCCGTCTGGCCACTACCATAAAGGCCTGATTGGTGGAGTGCTGCAGAGATGGTTGTTCTTCTGGAAGGTTCTCCCATCTCCACAGTGGAACTCTGGAGCTCTGTCAGAGTGACAATCGGGTTCTTGGTCACCTCCCTGACCAATTCCCTTCACCCCCGATTGCTCGGTTTGGCCGGGGGACCAGCTCAAGGAAGAGTCTTGGTGGTTCTAAACTTCCTCCATTTCATTTAAGAATGATGGAGGCCACTGTGTTCTTGGGGACCTTCAATGCTGCAGAAATGTTTTGGGTATTGTTCCCCAGATCTGTGACTCAATAAAATCCTGTCTCGGAGCTCTACGGACAATTCCTTCGACCTCATGGATTGGTTTTTGCTCTGACATGCACTGTCAACTGTGGGACCTTACATAGACAGGTGTGTGCCTTTCCAAATCATGTCCAATCAATTGAATTTACCACAGGTGGACTCCAATCAAGTTGTTGAAACATCTCAAGGATGATCAATGAAAACAGGATGCACCTGAGCTCAATTTCGAGTCTCATAGCAAAGGGTCTGTTTTTGCTCTGTCAATATGTGGTAGTGTGTGTAGATTGATGATTAAAAAYAAATTATTCATCAATTTTAGAATAAGGCTGAAACTTAACAAAATGTGGAAAAAGTGAAGGGGTCTGAATACTTTCTGAATGCACTGTACATAAGTACTAACACCCTTGAGTCAATACATGTTAGAATCACCTTTGGCAGTGATTAAAGCTGCTTTCTGGTTAAGTCTAAGAGCTTTGTACAATATTTGAACAATCTTCTTTTCAAAATTCTTCAAGCTCTGTCAAGTTGGTTGTTGATCATTGCTAGACAGCAAGTCTTGCCATAGATTTTCAAGCAGATTTAAGTCTAAACTGTTGCTTGGTAAGCAACACCAGTGTATATTTGCCCTTGTGTTGTAGGTTATTGCCCTGCTGAAAGGTGTATTTGTCTCCCAGTGTCTAGTGTAAAGCAGATTGAACCAGGTGTTCTTCTAGGATTTTGCCTGTGCTTAGCTCCATCCGTTTATTGAAAAACTCATGTTGGATTTGCCGCAAACATAAGGCTTTGCATTTAGGCCAAAAATTGTACTCCTTTGCCGTGTTCTCTTGCAGTATAACTTTAGTGCTTTGTTGCATACAGGATGCATGTTTTGTATTCTTCTTTTCACTCTGTCATTTAGGTCATTATCGTGGAGTAACTACAATGTTGTTGACCTATCCTCAGTTTCTCCCATCACAGCCATTGAACACTGTAGTCGTTTTAAAATCACCAATGGCCTAATGGTGACATCACTGAGCAGTTACGTTCCTGTCCTGCAGCTAATCTCAGAAGGACAACTATCTTTGTTGTGACTGGGTGGTTTAATACATAATTCAAGGAATAATTATTAACTGGACCATGTTTAAACAGATATTTAATGTCTGATTTGTTATTGTTACCCATCTACCAAACACTGCCCTTCTTTATGAGGCTTTCTATTATTTTTAGTTGAATCTGTGCTTGAAATTCAATACTTGACTGAGGGACTTTACAGATGTTACCTCAACTAACCTGTGCACTGGCACATTGACTCTGTACCGGTACCCCCTGTATATAGCCTCACTAGTGTTATTTTACTGCTGCTCTTTAATGATTTGTTACATTTATTTTTTACTTATCTATTTTTTACTTAACACTTATTTTTCTTAAAACTGCATTGTTGGTTAAGGGCTTGTAAGTAAGCATTTCACTGTAAGGTCTACACCTGTTGTATTCGGCGCATGTGACAAATACAATTTGATTTGATTTGTATGTATGGGGGACAGAGGAAGGGGTAGTAATTCAAAAATCATGTCAATCCCTATTATTTCACACAGTCCATGTGTTAGGTACCTCCTAAGAAGAGGTAGGTGCAGGAGTCAGGAGCAGGAGAGCAAGGAATTCCAGTTGGCACAGTCGTTMATTATAAGTCCCAACCCACCAACAACAGACGGGGAAAATCTCTCCTCCGGACCGTWCCCCTCCCAATCCACGAGGTACTGCAGGCCCCTCACCCGACACCTGGAATCCAGTATGGATCGCACTGCGTACGCCGGAGCCCCCTCAATGTCCAGGGGGGGCGGAGGGACCTCCCGCACCTCAGCTTTTTGAAGCGGACCAGCTACCACCGGCCTGAGGAGAAACACATGAAACGAGGGGTTAATATGGTAATAAGGGGGAGCTGTAACTTATAACACACCTCGTTTATTCTCCTCAGGACTTTAAATGGCCCCACAAACCGCGGGCCCAGCTTCCGGCAGGGCAGGCGGAGGGGCAGGTTTCGGGTCGAGACCCAGACCCGGTCCTCACCGCCTCACTGCGATGGCGGTCAGCACTCGCTTTCTGCCGCTCTTCGGCCCGTTTCAGGTGCACGTGGACGGCCTCCCAGGTCTCCCTCGAGCGCTTCACCCATTTCTTCACCACAGGAGCCTCGGTCTGGCTCGGATGCCACGGTACCAGGACCGGCTGATACCCCAACACACACTGAAAGGGTGAAAGGTTAGTTGAGGAGTGGCGGAGTGAGTTCTGGGCCATCTCTGCCCATGGAACGTACCTCGCCCACTCCCCTGGCCGGTCCTGGCAATACGACCGCAGAAACCTACCCACATCCTGGTTAACTCTCTCCACCTGCCCATTACTCTCGGGGTGAAAACCAGAGGTCAGGCACTCCATGAAACCCCCAGACGCTCCATGAACGCCCTCCAAACCCGGGACGTGAACTGGGAACCGCGATCAGAAACTATGTCCTCAGGCACCCCGTAGTGCCGGAAGACGTGTGTAAACAAGGCCTCCGCAGTCTGTAGGGCCGTAGGGAGACCGGGCAAAGGGAGGAGACGACAGGACTTAGAAAACTGATCCTTGCCCTGAGACGGAGGAAGATCGGTCAGAAAGTCCACCAACAGGTGTGACCAAGGCCGCTGTGGAACGGGGAGGGGTTGTAACTTCCCTCCTGGACAGGTGCCTAGGAGCCTTGCACTGAGCGCACACCGAACAGGAAGAGACATAAGCGCTCACGTCCTTAGCTAAAGTGGCCCACCAGTACTTCCCCCTAAGGCATCGCACCATCCTATCGATACCCGGATGACCAGAGGAGGGTAACGTGTGAGCCCACCGAATCAACCTGTCGCGAACACCAAGCGGGACGTACTTTTGACAAGCTGGACACTGAGGTGGAGTAGGCTCTGACCGAGATGCCCGCTCAATGTCTGCGTCCACCTCCCATGCCACCAGACAAGGCCGGAAGTATGGGGGTGGGATCGATGGACCGCTCCTCTGTATCATAAAGACGGGACAGTGCGTCTGCCTTAGCGTTCTGGGACCCTGGTCTATACGATATCGTAAAACTGAATCGGGTGAAAAACATGGCCCACCTTGCCTGGCGAGGGTTCAGTCTCCTCGCCGCCCGGATGTACTCTAGATTACCGTGGTCAGTCCAGATGAGGAAAGGGTGTTGAGCCCCCTCAAGCCAGTGTCTCCACACCTTCAGAGCTTTTACAACAGCCAGCAACTCCCGGTCCCCCACGTCATAGTTTCGCTCTGCCGGGATGAGCTTCCTCGAAAGGAAAACGCAGGGGCGAAGCTTCAGTGGCGCGCCCGAGCGCTGTGAGAGCACGGCTCCAATCCCAGCCTCGGATGCTTCCACCTCCACTATGAATGCCAAAGAGGGATCCGGATGAGCCAACACGGGAGCCTCGGTAAACAGAGTCCTCAAGCGACAAAACGCTCTGTCCGCCTCAGCCGACCACCGCAGACGCACCGGTCCCCCCTTCAGCAGTAAGGTAATGGGAGCAGCCACTTGCCCAAAACCCCAGATAAACCTCCGGTAGTAATTGGCAAACCTTAAAAACCGCTGCATCTCCTTTACCGTGGTGGGAGCATGGCCAATTACGCACAGCTGCAATGCGGTCACACTCCATCACCAACCCTGATGTGGAAATGCGATACCCCAGGAAGGAGACGGCATGTTGGGAGAACACGCATTTCTCAGCCTTGACGTACAATGGGGAGAACAAGTATTTGAAACACTGCCAATTTTGCAGGTTTTCCTACTTACAAAGCATGTAGAGGTCTGTAATTTTTATCATAGGTACACTTCAACTGTGAGAGACGGAATCTCAAACAAAAATCCAGAAAATCACATTGTATGATTTTTAAGTAATTAATTTGCATTTTATTGCATGACATAAGTATTTGATCACCTACCAACCAGTAAGAATTCCGGCCCTCACAGACCTGTTAGAAAACCTGTTAGAAAATGGAAGAAGTTCAAGATGACGGTCAATCACCCTCGGTCTGGGGCTCCATGCAAGATCTCACCTCGTGGGGCATCAATGATCATGAGGAAGGTGAGGGATCAGCCCAGAACTACACGGCAGGACCTGGTCAATGACCTGAAAAGAGCTGGGACCACAGTCTCAAAGAAAACCATTAGTAACACACTATGCCGTCATGGATTAAAATCCTGCAGCGCACGCAAGGTCTCCCTGCTCAAGCCAGCGCATGTCCAGGCCCATCTGAAGTTTGCCAATGACCATCTGGATGATCCAGAGGAGGAATGGGAGAAGGTCATGTGGCCTGATGAGACAAAAATAGAGCTTTGTGGTCTAAACTCCACTCGCCATGTTTGGAGGAACAACCGTGGAGGTGGAAACATCATTCTTTGGGGATGCTATTCTGCAAAGGGGACAGGACGACTGCACCATATTGAGGGGAGGATGGATGGGGCCATGTATCGCGAGATCTTGGCCAACAACCTCCTTCCCTCAGTAAGAGCATTGAAGATGGGTCGTGGCTGGGTCTTCCAGCATGACAACGACCCGGAACACACAGCCAGGGCAACTAAGGAGTGGCTCCATAAGAAGCATCTCAAGGTCCTGGAGTGGCCTAGCCAGTCTCCAGACCTGAACCCAATAGAAAATCTTTGGAGGGAGTATTGCCCAGCGACAGCCCCGAAACCTGAGGATCTGGAGAAGGTCTGTATGGAGGAGTGGGCCAAAATCCCTGCTGCAGTGTGTGCAAACCTGGTCAAGAACTACAGGAAACGTATGATCTCTGTAATTGCAAACAAAGGTTTCTGTACCAAATATTAAGTTTTGCTTTTCTGATGTATCAAATACTTATGTCATGCAATAAAATGCTAATTAATTACTTAAAAATCATACAATGTGATTTTCGGGATTTTTGTTTTAGATTCCGTCTCTCACAGTTGAAGTGTACCTATGATAAAAAATTACAGACCTCTACATGCTTTGTAAAATCGGCAGTGTATCAAATACTTGTTCTCCCCACTGTATAGGTCATGCTCCAACAGTCGCCCAAGTACTCTGCGCACCAGAGACACATGTGTGTGGCAGAATATATCAGAATGTCATCGATATAAGCCACGACATCCTGCCCGTACAGGTCCCCAAGAATCTCGTCTACAAAGGATTGGAAGATGGCTGGGGCATTCTTCAACCCATACGGCATGACGAGGTACTCATAATGGCCGGATGTGGTACTAAACGCTGTCTTCCACTCATCTCCTTCCCGGATACGCACCAAGTTATACGCGCTCCTGAGATCAGAAGAAGCGTGCTCRGTGAAAGGACTCAATCGCCGTAGCGATGAGAGGTAGAGGGTAACTGTACCCCACCGTAATAGAATTTAGACCTCTATAGTCAATGCACGGACGGAGACCTCCCTCCTTCTTCACAAAAAAGAAACTCGAGGAGGCGGGTGACGTGGAGGGCCGAATGTACCCATGCCTCAGAGATTCAGAGACATATGTTTCCATAGCCACCGTCTCCTGCTGTGACAGGGGATACACGTGACTCCTGGGAAGTGCGGTGTTTACCTGGAGGTTTATCGCACAATCCCCTCGTCGATGGGGTGGTAATTGGSTTGCCCTCTTTTTACAGAAMGCGATAGCCAAATCGGCATATTCGGGGGGAATGCGCACGGTGGAGATGTGGTCTGGACTCTCCACCGTCGTTGCACCGATGGAAACTCCCACACACCTACCTGAGCACTCCTCTGACCACCCCTTTAGAGCCCTCTGTTGCCACGAAATAGTGGGGTTGTGAAAGGCCAACCAGGGAATCCCCAGCACCACCGGAAACACAGGGGAATCAYTGAGGAAGAGACTAATTCTCTCCTCATGACCCCCCTGCGTAACCATGTCCAGTAGAGCCGTGGCCTTCCTGACCACCCCTGACCCTAATGGTTGACTATCTAGGGAGTGCACGGGGAAGGGTTTTTCCATCTGAACCAGGGGAATCCCTAACCTATGCGCGAAACCGGGGTCCATAAAATTCCCCGCTGCGCCTGAATCTACTAGCGCCTTATGCTGAGAATGGGGGGAAAACTCAGGGAAAGAAATCAACACATACATGCGACCAACCGGGGGCTCTGGGTGAGCCTGGTGCTGACTGACCTGGGGTGTCCGAACAGTGCTTGGCCTGCCGTCTCGACTCCCAGACGAGTCCCTCCAGCACCGGTCGGCAGTGTGCCCTCTCCYACCACACCTAGTGCAGGAAGGGGCTCCACCTCCGATCGCCCTCACTGCAGCACCCCATAACTCCATCGGGGTTGGCGCGGAGGCGCTGGGTGGTGGAACCAACAGGACCCGATCCGGCCGCCCGCGTGTAGCCAGCAAGTTGTCCAACCTTATGGACATGTCCACTAGCTGGTCCAGGGTGAGGGTGGCATCTCTGCATGCTAGCTCCGTGCGGACGTCCTCCCGTAAACTGCACCAATAGTGGTCAATCAGGGCCCTATCGTCCACCCTGCGGCCAAGGTCCTGAACTCCAGAGCGAAGTCTTGTGCGCTCCTCGTCTCCTACTGTAAACGGAACAGACGTTCACCCGCTGCTCGACCCTCAGGTGGATGGTCGAACACGGCCCGGAAGAGGCGGGTGAACTCTGGGTAGTGGTCCCTCGCCGAGTCTGGTCCATCCCAGACCGCGTTGGCCCACTCCAGAGCTTTGCTTGACAGGCAGGAGACGAGGGCGTTCCCGCTCTCACTTCCCGAAGGAGCCCGGTGAACGGTTCCCAGGTAAAGCTCCAGTTGGAGCAGAAACCCCTTGCACCCGGCAGCCGTCCCATCGTACTCCCTCGGGAGTGCGAGCCGAATACCGCTGGGGCCGGACGACGTCGGAGAAGGTGGTGGTGCTGGTTGGAGTGTGGCTGGTGGAGGGGTAGGAAGGCCACCCCTCTGCCATCTCTCCATCGTCGCCATCACTTGATCCATGGCGGTCCCCAGACGGTGGAGAATGGTGGTGTGGTGTTACACGCGCTCCTCCATGGAAGTGGAGAGCGCGTCAGCTCCTGCTAACTCCATTTAATTATGGTGCGGGATTCTGTTAGGAGAGGTAAGGGGCCCGTTCACAAAATGTGCCCCCCTCCTCACCCCCCCTAACCCCCGTGGCAGCAGCTTGAGCCTGCCATTATCCCCTCTTCAGCGATTCTCCTCGGGATTCCCGAGGAGCCACCTCCGGTGGAAGTCGTGAAACCATGTAACTTATTATGTGATTTGTTAAGCCAATCTTTTACTCCTAAACTAATTTAGGCTTGTGTAAACAAATGGGGTGAATACTTATGCAATGGCTATATAAATTCTTTAAATTTTGTAAAAGTATGTAACCATTTGTAAAATGTTCTCTTCACTTTAACATTTGAGTATTTTGTGTAGATCAATTACAAAAAAAATCACAATTAAATCTATTTCAATCCCACTTTGTAATTCAACAAAATGTGAAAAGAATCCATGGGTGGTGAATACTTATGATACCGCTGTACATTCATGCAGATGTATTCTCTCCTGCTTTGGATAAGTCACCTAGGACAGGGTTGGGTAGGGTGGTGTAGGACATAGAGTAGAACAGAGTGGAGTAGAGCATAGCAGAGTATAGGATCGAACTTAATTTGATGACAAAGGAAACGTGTTATACCTTGTATCGCATCTTGGGGCAGGAGTGGATATAGAAGCCCAGGTAGTAGTAGCACAGCTTMGGGGACTGTTTCTGGAGATGCCCGGTGAAGGCYACCTCCCTGGAGAAAAGAGAGATGTTTAAACAGATACAATGTTGGCTAACAGCATTCTATTTTCAGAGGATAAATGTAAGTTTCTCACAGAAATTGACAATTTATTATCTACTTTATTGTATTCTGTGAGTTTAGTACAAGCAGTGAGAGTGGACAGGGCCCCTGGGGTGCCATTTGGGAAGCAGCCAATGACTATATTAAAGAATGCAGTTAGTTTCTCCAGTGTTCACATTTCATTGGTCAAAAACATTGCCTTGCCTTCTAAAGCCATTGAAATGTTGAGAGTGGGGAGGTAGACAATAAGGCAAAGGAGCATGTTTACAAAGACTAAATCATTGGGAGATTTTTATACAACATCCCCTAATACAGTAAATGTCTTGGTTTATTTATTTACTTTATCGTTCTTTCATTAATTGCATCCTTTTATTTTAAGCCTATTTTCCTACCTCGCTTTCTCTCTCGCTTCTATTTCCTTCACTTTTCCATAACTAAATTCTACTCCTCTTCTCCGCCTTTTGTTTCACTCTTCCTTCCATCCCTCTTTCTTTCACCCTCTTAAATGAAGGGTGAGAGCTTCTTTTCTTCAACTTTTCTCAAGAGCGGAAAAAAATGTTAAATAAAATAGAGGCACTGGGAAATAAAAAGGGGGGTGCACAAAGAGACCCAAACAGAGTGAAAGAAGAATATAAAAGTCTAGGGGGGATGAGAAGGTGAAAAGGGGGTGGGGGGTAACGAGAGAAAGGGGGCTAGGAGAGAGGTGCGAGAAGGTCAGCCGGTTAGCTGCCAGGTTCCTGGGTTCCCATCCCCTCACCACAAAGGCTGACCGGGGGTTGAATGGGGAGGATCAGGAGAGGTAAGGGGCCCGTTCACAAAAAGTMCCCCCCTCCTCACCCCCCCTAACCCCCGTGGCAGCAGCTTGAGCCCGCCATTATCCCCTCTTCAGCGATCTGACACTCCAAAACAAGCCAATTATCTAGGCCCCCGCTTCTCTCTCTCTCTCTCTACACAGAGCCCTGCTACATATTAATGCACACTGCAGTGCTGAGCTTCAGCTCAGACTGAGGACCTAACTGTGTAGGGCTAAGCACAAACGCACACAAATGTGCACCCACCCACGCACATGCACTCATGCAAACACTCAGTCCAGAGAGACTTTAACCCAAAAATAAACAAACAAAGCCCAGACCTAGACACACAAAACAACTGTTATTTTTTACAAAACCAAATTAAACATAATCACACATTTTCACTAATACAGTCACACGCATGTACTCACACACACACTGTGTATGCACGCACACACCCACACACAAAATCACCCCAATGCCGGACACCAGCTGCCTTTTGGACAACAGTGCCTCAGGAACAATGTCCACTCCTCCAATCCCTCTTTATGCCCCTCTCCCCTTCTTCTTGGTGCCTGTCATCAGGGGAACCTCTCAACATCCCCCTCTCCTGTTGTTAACACAGAATCACACCTGAACACACTCCCCATGGAACACCCCAAGACCTCAACACACACACACTATACCTCCTATACCCCCCCCCCCCCCCCCACACACACACACTTCAGGTTGTATGGCGCAGAGTAGAAAAGTTTATTTTTTGACAGAGGAAGTCTTATGAAGTGAAATCAAACAACTAGGATGTGGTGTATGTAAACAACATGGAGGTTTTTTTCCATAGCACTGGTCTGCTTTTCCAGGGCCTCCTTTAGGCAATAAAATCAKATTTTATTGGTTACATACACGTTTAGCAGATGTTATTGCGGGTGTAGTGAAATGCTTGTGTTTCTGGCTCCGACAGTGCAGTAATATCTAACAAGTCATATCTAACAATTTCACAACATATACCCAATACACAGAAATCTAAGTAAAGAATGGAATTAATATATACATATATGGACGAACAATGTCAGAGCGGCATGGACTAAGATACAGTAGAATAATATAGAATACAGTGTATACTGTACATACGAGATGAGTAATGCAAGATGTGTAAACATTAAAGTGACTAAGACACAGTAGAATAGTATAGAATACACTACATACACTACAGTTCAAAAGTTTGGAGTCACTTAGAAATGTCCTTGTTTTTGAAAGAAAAGTTCATTTTTTGTCCATTAAAATAACATCAAATTGATCAGAAATACAGTGAAGAAGTTGTTAATGTTGTAAATTACTATTGTAGCTGGAAACGGCTGATGTTTAATGGAATATCTACATAGGCGTGTTAGCTAATCCAAGTTTATCATTTATTTTAAAAGGCTAATTGATAATTAGAAAYCCCTTTGCAATTATGTTAGCACAGCTGAAAACTGTTGTTCTGATTAAAGAAGCAATAAAACTGGCCTTCCTTAGACTAGTTGAGTATCTGGAGCATCAGCATTTGTGGGTTCAATTACAGGCTGACAATGGCCAGAAACAAAGCACTTTCTTCTGAAACTTGTCAGTCTATTCTTGTTCTGAGAAATTAAGGCTATCCAATGCGAGAAATTGCCAAGAAACTGAATATCTCATACAACGCTCTGTACTATCCCCTTTACAGATCAGCGCAAACAGGCTGTCACGTTCTGACCTTAGTTCTTTTGTATTTTCTTTGTTTTAGTTGGTCAGGGCGTGAGTRGGGTGGGTTATCTATGTTTTGTGTTTCTATGTTGGTTTTTCGTTTGGCCTGATATGGTTCTCAATCAGAGGCAGGTGTTAGTCATTTGTCTCTGATTGGGAACCATATTTAGGGAGCCTGTTTTCTGTTGTGTTTTGTGGGTGGTTGTCTTCCGTGTCTGTGTGTTCCACACGGAACTGTTTCGGTTTTTGTTCGTTCAGTTTATTGTTTTGTAATTCAGTGTTCAGTTTGTTCTATTAAAGTTTCATCATGAAACTTACCACGCTGCGCTTTGGTCCTCCTCTCTTTCTCCCAAAGAAGATCGTTACACAGGCGCTAACCAGAATAGAATGAGGAGTGGGAGGCCCTGGTGCACAACTGAGCAAGAGGACAAGTACATTAGAGTGTCTAGTTTGAGAAACAGATGCCTCACAAGTCCTCAACTGGCAGCTTCATTAAATAGTACCCACAAAACACCAGTCTCAACAGTGAAGAGGCGACTCCGGGATGCTGGCCTTCTAGGCTTAGTTCCTCTATTCAATGTCTGTGTTCTTTTGCCCATCTTAATCTTTTATTTTTATTGGCCAGTCTGAGATATGGCTTTTTCTTTGCAACTCTGCCTAGAAGGCTGTGTGATGACATGCACAAATTAATGATTGATTGATTGATGTACTGTATATTTAACTTGTTTGGGCTGCAATCCCGACACAGGTACACTTATGACAACATCCAGCTCAAGTGCAGGGCGCGAAATTCAAAATCTAGTTTGTTAAAATATTTAACTTTCACACATTAACAAGTCCAATACAGCATATGAAAGGTAGACATCTTGTGAATCAAGCCAACATGTCCGATTTTTAAAATGTTTTACAGGGAAGACAAAATATGTAAATCTATTAGCTAACCACGTCAGCAAAAGAGAGCACTTTTCTAACTCCATCAGTTTTTTACTCCGTCACTAGCTATCACTAATTCGACCAAATAAAGATATATATAGCCACTAACCAAGAAACAACTTCATAAGATGACAGTCTGATAACATATTTATTGTATAGCATATGTTTTTTTTGAAAAATGTGCATATTTATGGTATAAATCATAAATTACATTTCAGCTATAATCAGAAATTGCACCGAAAGCAGCCATAACATTTACAGACACCAACGTCAAATAACTAATTACTCATCATAAAACATATCTGAGAAATACATACTGTGCAGCAATTGAAAGACAGGATTCTTGTGATTCCAGACAATATTTCCGATTTATTAAATGTTTTACAGCGAAAACAAAATGTAGCGCTATGTTAGCATAGCCACAATAGCCAGACACACTTGGGCGCCCGCGACCAGTTGACATGCACGACAGATATATGAAATAACATTATAAATTGGGTCCCTTTAACCTTTGGCTGATCTTTCATCAGAATGTTGATCAGGGTGTCCTTTGTCCAGATGAGTCGTGTTTGGAGTCAGGATGGGCAACTTTCCCTTCTCACTTAGGCATTTGGCACTGGTCGACTTGGCACGGATTTGTCCAACGTAAAAAAAGTCAGAGAACGGAACACGGCAAAACTCCCGAAAAAAAATTCAAATAATCTGATTTAAAACTATATTTGAAAAAACATACATTACGATGATATGGTCTCATTTATCAAAATAAAAACCCAGCCGGAGATTGTTCCCGTCCAAAACAGCAGCAAAAAGAACGCAATATCACTCCCAAGTCGCGCGCTTCAGACTCCGGAAGTGGTCGGTCACGTCAAAGAAATAGCTCTTATTCAACCTCTGAAACAAGATATTCACTAAATTTCTTCTCTCATACCCTCTTGACACCCAGAGCAAGGCGTACGGAGTGTACGTAGGGTCTTACGTATAATGACCATGTATAGGCATAACGTTGAAGCGAGCATAGATTTCTGACATTCTACTTCTTGGTCAGGGAAAGTGCTGCCAAATGACTTCTGTACCACTCAGAGAAAAAATTAGAACGGTTTTAGAAACTAGAGATTGTTTTCTATCCAATATTAATATTAATATGCATATTGTAAGAGCAAAAATTGATTAAGAGGCCGTTTGAAAATTGGCACATATTTTCCAGTTTTTTCCAATACGCCCCTGAGCCATAACAGGTTTTAAGTAGCTCTTCATGCCAATAAGTAAAGTTACGCTAAAACAGCTACAGTAACAAAATGCATTTTCGTTTCTTGGAATAGAAACACGTTGTACAGTGCCATATTTTCCTAATGGAAACCCTTAGGCCCTACAGTTACATCGGCTACAGTACGAACTGCATTTAAATTTTTCTTGGAATATAAAAAACCATAATATTCATAAAATGAATTAAGCTACATTTCATAAAAAAACAATCCCATATAGTCTGTTCTATTCAATGCTCCCTTTGACGCTTCAGCTACATCTCCATGTCATTTCAATAACTTAGCTTCTCAAGATGCCTTCTGGTGGCAACTAGCTGTCACGAATCCCGTTTCCTGAGTCGTTTTTTGCCTGTGTTCTGTCCTGGAGTGTTTTTCCGGCGTCCTGGAACGCACCCTGTCTGGTTGCCGGGCAATGTAGCCAGTTGGGAGTTCTGATTACCCGCACCTGTATCCCATCAGCTATCTGCACACCTGGTCCTGATCATCATCTCTCCTCTTCATAAGCCCGGACCTGACATCCTTCCCTGCCGGATCGTTAGCCATGAACAGTATGTTGTGCCATAGTATCAGCCTCAAGTTGGATAGAATTTGTTTTGTTGTTTTTTACGTATTGCTTGCCTTAAACTTACCTCCGTTTGTTTTGTCTTCAGTTACTCACCGGGATCATTTACCCCATTCCCGCCTGGTCGTCGAGGGATTCCGCTACCCCATTGGATTCACCTATTTACTCCCATCAACTCACCACCGCTGCCCGCTACGCCACCTGGATATATCTACCCATTCACATTCACTTGTAAATAAATACTCAACTTCTTCCTATTCTCCTTGTCCTGGTCTGCTTCTGGTTCGATTTTGAAAGAACGTGACACTAGCACTAACTACCATTGTGGCAACAATGGCTGACACTTAAATAACGTGCCATAGAATTTTGCGGCAGCCCGCAAGCTGTGTATGACGCAACTTTTAAAGGAAGAACCACTGTATGCAGAAATATGTTTTTAAAAGCTTTCTCACATTATTGGGCTACACTTTACAGGAAGTGGCAGATGTGTGTGTACAGTGAGAGTGTGTGTGTGGTGTGTGTGTGTGTGTGTGGTGTGTGTGGGTGAGGGAGTGCACAAACTGCATCATGACAAACGAGAGGAGTATTTACCTACCTAGTCAGGTATACCTTCAAGAGAGCGATAGACTGAGAAACAGAGAGAGAGAGAGAAGGGTAAATGGGGAAGAAGGAGAAAAGAGGGAATAAAGAAGAGAGAAATGGGGATCAGGGATGATGAGGAAAAACATAGGAGCGAGAGAGTGGGTGAGAAGGGAAAGAGAGAGAGTGGTAACGTRCACAAAGCTGTGAATGATCAGAAAGATAAGGCAAGAAAGGCCTTCTATGTCATCAAAAGGAACATAAAATTCGACATACCATTTAGGATCTGGCAAAAAAACTACTTGAATCAGTTATAGAACCCATTCCACTTTAAGGTTGTGAGGTCTAGTGTCCGCTCACCAACCAAGAATTCACGAAATGGGACAAACACCCAATTGAGACTCTGCTTGCAATGTAATTGAGACTCTGTGTACAACGTAAAACACCAAATAATGCAGGCAGAGCAGAATTAGGCGGATACCCGCTAATGACCAAAATCCAGAAAAGAGACATTAAATTCTACAACTACCTAAAAGGAAGCGATTCCAAAACCTTCCATAACATTGCCATCACCTACAGAGAGATGAACCTGGAGAAGAGTCCCCTAAGCAAGCTGGTCCTGGGGCTCTGTTRACAAACACAAACGGACTACACAGAGCCCCAGGACAGCAACACAATTAGACCCAACCAAATCATGAGAAAACAAAAAGATAATTACTTGACATTGGAAAGAATCAACAAAAATACTGAGCAAACTAGAATGCTATTTGGCACCTGTACATAGCCCATCTATAAATAGCCCAAACAATTACCTCATCCCCTACTGTATTTATTTACTTATTTATTTTGCTCCCTTGCACCCCAGTATTTCTACTTTGCACATTCACCTACTGCAAATCTACAATGCCAGTGTTTTAATTGCTATATTGTATTTACTTCGCCACCGTGGCCTTTTTATTGCCTTTACCTCCCTTATCTCACCTCATTTGCTCACATTGTATAAAGACTTGTTTTTGTACTGTATTATTTACTGTATGTTTGTTTTACTCCGTGTGTAACTCTGTGTTGTTGTATGTGTCGAACTACTTTGCTTTATCTTGGCCAGGTCGCAGTGACAGAATACCTGACCACCGTGACTGACCAAAACTTAAGGAAAGCTTTCAGTATGTACAGACTCAGTGAGCATAGCCTTGCTATTGAGAAAGCCTATCTTCTCTTCAGCGGCCTATGTGCACACTGCCCACAAAATGAGGTGGAAACTGAGCTGCACTTCCTAACCTCCTGCCAAGGAGGTTAGGAATTATGACCATATTAGAGACACATACTTCCCTCAGATTACACAGACCCACAAAGAATTTTAAAACAAAGCCAATTTTGATAAACTCACATATCTATTGGATGAAATACCACAGTGTGCAATCACAGCAGCAAGATTTGTGACCTGTTGCCTCAAGAAAAGGGCAACCAGTGAAGAACAAACACCATTGTAAATACAACCCATATTTGTTTATTTTTTCAGTTTTGTACTTTAACTATTTGCACATTGTATATAGCAATAATATGACATTTGAAATGTCTCTATTCCTTTGGAACTGTTGTGAGAGTAATGTTTACTGTTGATTTATATTGTTTACTTCTCTTTTGTTTATCTATTTCACTTGCTTAGGCAATGTGAACATGTCTCCCAATAACAGAAAGAGACAAGGAGAGGAGTGACAAATCAGGCAGAAAGGGAAGAGAGAGCTGGGTAAAAAAGAAAAGAGCACTGCCAGACGTGGAGCTAGATCCACAGCTAGATCCCCACTGACCTGAGTGCAGAGTAGGAGCCCAGCGATAGAGAGGCYAAGTCGCGGTGGTAGTACAGGTAGACGGAGGACACGCAAGTGGGCAGGATGTCCACCACCCCAATCGCCACAATGCGGCCGTCCAGCCAGTACTGCTGGTAGAAGGAACCGTAGCCCACCTCAGAAACCGTTCGTAGGCATCTCCGCCTGGTGTGTGGGAGAGAGAGGGGGATGGATGGATGGAGGGAGACAGATTAAGAGAGAGAGAGGGAGGGGGAGAGAGAGATGGATGGATGGAGGTTAAATATCAAATAAAAATAACAGATGTAAACTATCAGTGAAATACTTACTTACAGACCCTTCCTAACAATTCAGAATACAATAAAAACCAATAGGGAAAAAATAGTAGCACAAGGAATAAATACACAATTATCAATGATTGCTTGACTATATAATTGGGGTACCAGTGCTGAGTCGATGTGCAGGGTTACAAGGAAATTGAGGTAGATCTATACATATAGGTAGGGGTAAAGTGACTAGGCAGCAAGGAACAGCGCATTCGGAAAGTATTCAGAAAGTTACAGCCTTATTCAAAAATGGATTAAATAAAACATTTTCCTCAATCTACACACAATACAGAGTGACAAAGTGAAAACAGGTTATAACATTTTGAAAATGTATCAAAAATAAAAATGAGAAATACCTTATTATTTAGACACTTTGCTATGAGACTTGAAATTGAGCTCAGGTGCATCCTGTTTCCAAAGATCATCCTTGAAATTTTTCTATGACTTGATTGGAGTCCACCTGTGGTAAATTCAATTGATTGGACATTATTTGGAAAGGCACATACCTGTCTATATAAGGTCCCACAGTTGACAGTGCATGTCAGAGCAAAAACCAAGCCATGAGGTTGAAGTAATTGTCTATAGAGCTCTGAGACAGGATTGTGTCGAAGTACAGAATCTGGGGAAGGGTACCAAAATATTTCTGCAGCATTGAAGGTCCCCAAGAACACAGTGGCCTCCATCATTCTTAAATGGAAGAAGTTTGGAACCACCAAGACCCTTCCTAGAGCTGGCCGCCGTGAAGGTCCTTGGTCGGGGAGGTGACCAAGAACTCGATTGTCAATGACAGAGCACCAGAGTTCCTCTGTGGAGATGGGAGAACCTTCCAGAAGGAAAACCATCTCTGCAGCACTCCACCAATTAGGCCTTTATGGTAGAATGGCCAGATGGAAGCCACTCCTCAGTAAAAGGCACATGACAGCCCGCTTGGAGTTTGCCAAAATGCACCTAAAGGACTGACTATGAGAAACAAGATTCTCTGGTCTGAGGAAACCAAGACTGAACTCTTTGGCCTGAATGCCAAGCGTCACATCTGGAGGAAACCTGAAACCCTCCCTACGGTGAAGCATGGTGGTGGCAGCATCATGCTGTGGGGATGTTTTTCAGTGGCAGGGACTGGGAGACTTGTCAGGATTGAGGGGAGGATGAACGGAGCAAAGTACAGAGAGATCCTTGATGAAAACCTGCTCCAGAGCGCTCAGGACCTCAGACTGTGGCAATGGTTCACCTTCCAACAGGACAATGACCCTAAGCACACAACCAAGACAACGCAGGAGTGCCTTCGGGACAAGTCTCTGAATGTCCTTGAGTGGCCCAGCCAGAGCCCGGACTTGAACCCGATCGAACATGTCTTGAGAGACCTGAAAATAGCTGTGCAGAGACATTCCACATCCAACCTAACAGAGCTTGAGAGGATCTACAGAGAAGAATGGGAGAAACTCCTCAAATACAGGTGTGCCAAGCTTGTAGCGTCATACCCAAGAAGGCTCGAGGCTGTAATCGCTGCCATAGGTGCGTCAATATAGTACTGAGTAAAGGGTCTGAATACTTATGTAAATGTGAGTTTAATATTTTTAATACATTTCCACAAATTTCAAAAAAATTGGTTTGCTTTGTCATTATGGGGTATTTTGTGTTTAGAATAAGGCTGTAACGTAACAAAATGTGGAAAGAGTCAAGGGGTCTGAATACTTTCTGAATAGACAGTAGCAGCAGCATATGTGATGAATGTGGAAGTGTGTATGTGGCGAATGTGTGCCTGTGTGTACGTGTTATGTGTGGGTAGAGACCAGTTRGGGTGCATAGAGTCAAAAATAGTTAATGCAAAAAGGTAGTCCAGGTAGCTACCTGATTAACTATTTAGCAGTCTTATGGCTTGGAGGTAGAAGCTGTTCAGGAGCCTTTTGGTCCCAGACCTCACGCTCCGGTACCATTTGCCGTGCGGTAGCAGAGAGAACAGTATGACTTGGGCGGCTGGAGTCTTCAACATTTTTTAGGGCATTTCTCTGACACCGCCTGGTATAGAGGTCCTGGATAGCAAGGTGCTTGACCCCAGTGATGTACTGGGCCGTATGCACTACCCTCTGTAGTGCCTTGCAATCGGATGAAGAGCAGTTGCCATTCCAAGTGGTGATGTATTCAGTGAAGATGCTCTCAATTGTGCAGGTGTTTCACTTTGAGGATCTGAGGGCACATGCCACATTTTTTTCAGCCTTCTGAGTGGGAAGAGGTGTTGTCGTGTCCTCTTTACGACTGTGTTGGTGTGTGAGGACCATGATAGGTTCTTCGAAATGTGGAGGAACATGAAGCTCTCGACCGTCTCCACTACAGCCCTGTCAATGTGAATCGGAGCGTGTTCGGCCCTCCATTTCCTGTAGTCCACGATAAGCTCCTTTCTCTTGCCCACGTTGAGGGAGAGGTTGTTATCCTGGCACCACACTGCCAGGTCTCTCACCTCCTCCCTATAGGCTCTCTCATCATCGTTGGTGATCAGGCACACCACCGTCTTGTCATCAACAAACTTGATGGTGAACGGCCCAGTACATCACTGGGGCCAAGCTTCCTGCCATCCAGGTCCTCTATACCAGGCGGTGTCAGAGGAAGGCCCTAAATATTGTCAAAGACTCCAGCCACCCTTGTCATAGACTGTTCTCTATGCTACTGCACAGCATGCGGTACCGGAGCACCAAGTCTAGGTGCAAGAGGCTTCTAAACAGCTTCTACCCCCAAGCCATAAGACTCCTGAACACGTAATCAAATGGCTACCCAGACTATTTGCATTGCCCCCCCCCCCTTTTATGTCGCTGCTACTCTCTGTTGTTATCATCTATGCATAGTCACTTTAACAACTCTAGCTACTGTACATGTACATATACCTCAACTAACCGGTGCCCCCGCACATCGACTCTGTACCGGTACCCCCCTGTATATAGTCTCACTATTGTTATTTTACTGCTGCTATTTAATTACTTTAATTTCTTATTCTTATCCATATTTTTTTAAACTGCATTGTTGGTTAGGGGCTCATAAGTAAGCATTTCACTGTAAGGTCCTGTTGTATACCTGTTGTATTCGGCGCATGTGACTAATAAAATGTGATTTGTTTGGAGTCGTGAGCGGCCTCGCAGTCGTAGGTGAATAAGGAGCACAGGAGGGGACTAAGTACGCACACCTGAGGCCCCCTCCCGTGTTGAGGTCAGCGTGGGGGATGGTTCAGTGTTGCTTTCCTCGAAGCGAGCATGGAAGGCCTTTAGCCCATCTGGTAGGCTCGCGTTAGTGGGCGGCTCTTGGCTGGGTTTCCCTTTGTAATCTGTGATAGTTTGCAAGCCCTGCCACAGTGAGGATTTGTAGTAGAGTTCGATCCGAGTCCTGTATTGACGCTTTGCTTGTTTAATGTTTAGTCGGAGGGCATAGCAGGATTTCTTATAAGCGTCCCYCTCCTTGAAAGCAGCAGCTCTAGCCTTTAGCATACGTACAAACTGTAAAATGTAATTGATCAAGTGAGCAAATGGTATGAATCCCTTCCGTTAATGCATTAGCAGGCCTGTTCTCGCACTCTATTTCTCACACACACACACACACAGGAGACCAGGCTGTTACCCAGGCCCAACACGTGTACTATGCACAGGGGTGTACAGTAGCCCCATCCGCTAATGGCTCCCAAATGTGGACAGGGATCAGGCTGGGGGCGGGGGTCTGTGTGTCTTTTTTTAAATAAAATAAAATACCCTGCATGAGCAAAACTCTTCTTGCGAGGGGATGGAATGTGGCCAAGCTTTCTCCTGTGTGTGTGTGTGTGTGTGTGTGTGATACAACTCTCATTTAATACATAACAGATTTTTTTGTGACCCATCTGCACATTGGGTTTTTCAATCAACTGGCTTAACTGCTTTATATCACACAGACATCATACATCTAGTGGGGCTTGGGCATATTAAACCTAAGGGGGGGGGATCCTTCTCTGTCCCCACGGCTCATCTGGGCCCTGTTAGGCCCGTCAAACATGGCACTCGTTATCACAACACCGGGAGAACTGCCGTTGCTAATCTAACCATCCAACAGCCTGAAAACCCAAAGAATGCCGCTTGGCCACTGCCCAGCACCAACTCACACAATTAAACATGTCTACATATTAAACCCCCTCTCCCCAATCTTCTCCACCCACACTTGGACCTGCGGGGCCCCCACCACCCCGTTGCTACCAGACCCAGAGGGCCACCACTACTGGGCTCCACATTCCTCCCATACCCCTCAGTGGAGCTGTTCTAAATGGAGCTGGCAAAAAACAAAGGCTGTCGCTCCAGCTCTGGGCTGCTTTGTTACTAAACACTTGCTGATTACCTGGGTGACACGACGGAGCATTGGAGATGGGGAGAGGGGTATCCATTCACTGTGTGGGCTAAAAAGTGGCTGTTTTGTGTGTGTGTGTGGTGAACAGAGATTAGAATGAGAGAGGACTAGCATTGTGCAGACATTAGTTTTGAGGCCTTTGAATGACTGGCAGGTGGAAGAGAAGGAGGCTGGGGTAAAATGGAGAGTGTTTAGCTGGGAAAGCAGCGTTGGAATTGGGAGGTCTGGTTGATGGCTGTACTAGCTACCTCTGGGGCCTCTAGCTGAGCAGCGGGAGGCATACAGCCTGTTACTTTCTTGGCACAGGCTCTCGCCACAAACACTGGAGGCTTTGTCAGAGCCCAGTGTCATTTAGAATTTAGTAAAAAGTGAGAGCGTGAGTCTCCATATGTGTGTGAGGACTTTTTCTTACCCCCTCTGAGTGTGTCTGAGTAAGTCTGTCAGTGAATGGTTGAGTCTGTGCATTTACTCTTGGTATGTGTGCATGCTCATTAGGGCTGTCCCAGACTAAAGAAAATCTTGGTCGGCCGAGCGTCGTCCTGTTCTTCGACCAATCGATTGGTCGGAATGTTTAAACTTATTTTTCCATATATAGACACACACCCTATGTGTTTTAATAAATTAACTACATATGCACTGAGCTTGTCGGATGCTTTAAGCACACTGTTCGATTAAATAATTAAGACACACAAATGACTCAAGAAAGAGCCCAATGGTCACACTGTGTTAAAAAAAATGACAGCGAGCGCCTGTGTGACTGGCGCACATTGTCTCGCTCTCCACCCTACTGCAGCGAAACTGCACCACAGCACAGCAAATGTTTATTGAGCTGTCTGTGCTGAAGCTGCAACATAATTTCAGCAATTTAGTTTCTGACCGAAAAGTTCTGTTACTGAAATCCTTAATTTGTTTAGGAAAAACGTTCCCTTTTCCCTCAACCCTTGCTCTCTTTACGTGAACCATGTAAGCATTGCATGCACGTGACCAATAGGGCCTGACCTATAGCCCATCATAATCACATCAATAAATTGGTTATTACAAACTCAGAACACAGTGACACGTGACAGGAAAATGAATGTGGATGAAGTGAAAAATAAATGGGCGATTGTTTATTGGTTGTCCAGGAGGGCAAGGGGAATTCAGATCTGTGGAAGACATTTTACTTAGTTGTTGAAATGACTGAACATCAAGTAGGGTATAGGAACAAGCGTTGCGTGAGTATTATGTYTGCTAAACAGTTGCTGTTAGATTACAAAATAATACTTTTTTTCTGACCATTTGGAACAGTGTAAACACTAAACAAATAAATGTACCAGGGAGTCTGTTCTAACAAAARAAAAAAATATATAAAGCAGACTAAAAACAGTTGCATGCATTTGTGAATTGAAATGTATCTATTGTTTAGGCTAATTATTCAAAGCYCCCTTTGTTATTTAATTTTTTAACTAATATGCTTCATTGATAAAATGCTTCAAAGCATTAATGTCTCATATGCTGTGTGATGGCATGAACAAATAAATTAATGATTGATACAGTAGCCTATATATTGAAATAAATGTACCATATATTGAAATATAGGCCCAAGTAAATTACGGTATTAAGACTAAACAGGACGCGCTCTTAGGCCTACAGCTTGATGGTGGTTATACAAAGCTATGATACAAAGCCTACTAATGATAACGACATTACTTATTATTATAATGATGATCATAATAATAATTGTAGTAACAAGGAGATCAAGAAAAAGGAGGGTATAGGAGCGAGAGCTGTGTGCATATTATCTGTGAAAAAACAGGTGCTGTTAGGTTACACTTACAAACAGGCAGAAGAATATTGTAAACACTAAATCAATTCTAAGTAATACCAGTCTGTTCTAGAGATTTTTTTAAATAAAGCCTTTATTACAGCATAGCAAAGATTAAAAACAGCCAAATCTGTGAAATGGCTCAATTGCAATATGCTGGTTAACTTTGTTATTATGCACATAGCAACAGGCTCCAATTCTATGGCGCACTGAAGATTATGTTTCAGAACCGCGGGCAGCGACTGTATCCAACGCAGGAGAAAACGCATATGTAATAAAATAATATTAGATGAATTAGTGTTGCACCATTATTTTGAAATAATATAACCAATGGATTAGTTCACTGTACTGAGACCAGTGTGACTCAGATAGGTGCCATGTGCACGATGAAAAAATATGTTTTTGCGAAAGCTCGATATAAGAAATCTCGGCAGGCCAAAAGCCTGTCGAACAAACAATCGACCAGTCGACTAAATAGGGTCAGCCCTAACGCTCATACACGTGTGTGTGTGCGCTTGTGTGTGTGTGTGTGTGCACGCGCTTGTGTGTTTATGCAGCAGAGACCTGTTAAAACTTGTTATGGCTGCAGGGGGCGTATTGAAAAACTGGAAAATATGTGCCAATTTTCAAACGGCCTCTTAATCAATTTTTTGCTCTTACAATATGCATATTATTATTACTATTGGATAGAAAACAGTCTCTAGTTTCTAAAACCGTTTTAATTATTTCTCTAAGTGGAACAGAACTATTTTTACAGCCCATTTCCTATCCGGAAGTGAGATTTCCAAAATCGATGTCGCTCTTCAAGACCTTGTCTATAAAAGGGCATGTCACTTAGGACTGTAGAAACACGTCATACGCCTTCCTCTGGGTGTCATGCGGAAGTGAGAGCAGAAATGACTTGATTATCTCGTCCTGGGATTGAACACAACCTCTTGGAGTGAGGCTTGCGCATTTTTTTTTTTTTCTGGGCACGAAGTAGGACCTGGACTCTGCTCCTGGAAAACACTCGTTAACGGTGAATATGATCTCTGGCTTCGATTTTATTTGATACATGTCACAATATCATCCTAAAGTATGTTTTTTCAATATAGTTTAATTATATTATTGAAATGTTTTCTGGACTTTAGACGTGATGCGACGCAAMAATRTTTTCAAGATGGAGAGGTTAGCGTCGCACTGCCAGTGTGCTTGCTAATTCAAGAGGGAAATTGTTCGTTCTGGATCGAAATAAAGACGTTTCTGAACAAAGGACCCCTTGGAGAACATTCTGATGGAAGATCAACAAAGATAAGGACCCAATTTGGGATGCTTTTTCATATATCTGTCGAACTGTGCTATGCTACCGTTTGACTAGAATCAATGCTGCTGTGTGCTAGCTATTGTAGTAAGCTAATATAACGATATATTGTGTTTTCGCTGTAAAACACTTCAAAAATCGGAAATATTGGCTCTATTCACAAGATCTTATTCTTTCATTAGCTATCCACCATATATTGTTCTGAAATGTTTTATGATGTGTAATTAGTAGTTGACGTTGGTGTCTGTATTTTCTCTGGCTACTCCCGTGCAATTTCTGACTGTAGCTATGATGGTAGCAGTAATGTAAAACTGATTTATAGCTAAAATATGCACATTTTTTGAACAAAACATAGATTTATTGTGTAACATGTTATAGGACTGTCATCTGAGGTAGTTTTTTCTAGGTTATTTAGGTTGGTTCTAGGTTAGTTAGGTTGGCTTGTGCATGCTACTTGCATCATACTTGTGCTGTGAAAAATGTCTGTCCTCTTTTTTATTTGGTGGTGAGCTAACATAAATATATGTGGTGTTTTCTCTGTAAAACATTTAAAAAATCGGACATGTTGGCTGGATTGACAAGATGTTTATCTTTCAAATGCTGTATTGGACTTGTTAATGTGTGAAAGTTAAATATAAAAAAAAAATAGATTTTGAATTTCGCGCCCTGCACTTGAGCTGGATGTTGTCATAGCGTGTACCGGTGTCGGGCTGCAGCCATAACAGGTTAAAGGCAGATCTCGCCTCACTCTGCATGTCAACTCCCAGAACAGCATAATGGCTGTGTCCTTGCCACTGTGACAACAACCGAAACATTCAACGCGGCTAAATGCAAACCGCCTCTGATTCCTCAAAAGGGCCTAAATCACTTTCAGATGGGCCCCCAACTCTCCCTTTCCTCTTCTCCCCCTCGCTCTCCCCTCTCCTCCTAGGTCTAGTGATGAGTAAAACTGCGATGGCTCAATTCAATTAATCACGCTTTGCAGTATTGATCCATTAGCCTTTTTTACTTATGGTCAAACAAAATCTCACGGCTGGTTTTTGGTACCGTATATATAAAACCTACAACTACTACCAGATAGACTCCCCTCACAGGTATACTTTGACTTTTCGGAATAATAAGTGTGGGTTTGCGTTGGGTGATGTTTTGTAGCAATTGTGCCAGCCCTAACCATAGCGACAGCAATCTAAATATCTGCATTGCTCACTGTATAAAATATGCTCACTGTATAAAATATACACACAATCTAAAATTCTGCATTGCTCACTGTATAAATATACCACAGTTTTGTGAGCTACACACCCACACACACACACACACACACACACACACACACACACACACACACACACACACACACACACACACACACACACACACACACACACGGTAATGGAGGTACTCTTAGGTGGGGGTTTATTGCGCTGCTCAGAGCTGAGTTGCATCCCAAACACCATATTGTTTGTTTGTGTAGAGCACAACTTTTGACCAAGTCCTATAGTATGTATGCAGTGCACTATATTAACTCAGCAAAAAAAGAAACGTCCTCGCACTGTCAACTGCGTTTCATTTCAGCAAACTTAACATGTGTAAATATTTGTATGAACATAACAAGATTCAACACATGAGACAAAGTGAACAAGTTCCACAGACATGTGACTAACAGAAATGGAATAATGTGTCCCTGAACAAAGGGGGGGTCAAAACCAAAAGTAACAGTCAGCATCTGGTGTGGCCACTAGCTGCATTAAGTACTGCAGTGCATCTCCTCATGGACTGCACCATATTTGCCAGTTCTTGCTGTGAGATGTTACCCCACTCTTCCACCAAGGCACCTGCAAGTTCCCGGACATTTCTGGGGGGAATGGCCCTAGCCCTCACCCTCCGATCCAACAGGTCCCTGACATGCTGAATGGGATTGAGATCCGGGCTCTTCGCTGGCCATGGCATTCCTGACATTCCTGTCTTGTAGGAAATCACGTACAGAATGAGCAGTCTGGCTGGTGGCATTCTCATGCTGGAGGGTCATGTCAGGATGAGTCTGCAGGAAGGGTACCACATGAGGGAGGAGGATGTATTCCCTGTAACGTACAGCGTTGAGATTGCCTGCAARGACAACAAGCTCAGTCCGATGATGCTGTGACACACCGCCCCAAACCATGACGGACCCTTCACTTCCAATTCAATCCCGCTCCAGAGTACAGGCCTCGGTGTAACGCTTATTCCTTCGACAATAAACGCGAATCCGACCATCACCCCTGGTGAGACAAAACCGCGACCTGTCAGTGAAGAGCACTTTTTGCCAGTTCTGTCTGGTCCAGCGACGGTGGGTGTGTGCCCATAGGTGACGTTGTTGCCGGTGATGTCTGGTGAGGACCTGCCTTACAACAGGCCTACAAGCCCTCAGTCCAGCCTCTCAGCCTATTTCAGACAGTCTGAGCACTGATGGAGGGATTGTGCGAGGTCTAAGCACGCACCAGAGGGGCCGCAATGTTGAGGATTAGCGTGGCAGATGTGTTGTTGCCTACCCTTACCACCTGGGGGCGGCCCGTCAGGAAGTCCAGCATACAGTTGCAGAGGGAGGTGTTTAGTCCCAGGGTCCTTAGCTTAGTGATGAGCTTTGTTGGCACTATGGTGTTGAACGCTGAGCTGAAGTAAATGAACAGCATTCTCACATAGGTGTTCCTTTTGTCCAGGTGGGTAAGGGCAGTTTGAATGTTAACCTATTTAAAGGTCTTGCTCACATCGGCTACGGAGAGCATGATCACACAGTTGTCCGAAACAGCTGGTGCTCTCAAGCATCCTTCAGTATTGCTTGCCTCGAAGCGAGCATACAAGGCATTTAGCTCTTCTGGTAGGCTCGCGTCACTGGGCAGCTCACAGCTGGGTTTCCCTTTGTCATCCCTAATAGGTTGCAAGCTCTGCCACATCCGACGAGCGTCAGAGCCGGTGTAGTAGGATTTAATCGTAGTCCTGTATTTGCGCTTTGCCTGTTTGATGTTTCGTCTGAGGACATAGTGGCATTTCTTACAAGTGTCCGGATTAGTGTCCCGCTCTTTGAAAGGGGCAGCTTTATCATTTACCTCGGTGTGGATGTTGATTGTAAGCAATGACTTCTGGTTTGGATAGGTCACTGTTTGGACAACGTCGTTGATGCACTTATTGATGAAGCCGGTGAATGAAGTGGTATACTTCAATGTCATTGGATGAATCCCTGAACATATTCCAGTCTGCGCTAGGAAAACAGTCTTGTAGCGAAGCATCCTCATCATCTGACCACTTACGTATTGAGCGAGTCACTGGTACTTCCTGCTTTAGTCCCATCCCATCTGTAATTGCCCTGACCTTAACAGTTCCATTGCATTTCCTGATTCCTGCTCTGTGTCATCTAATCATGTCTGGTCCTTGTATCTTGTTTTTAATCGCTGTGTCTGTGGAGGGTTGGAACGAGTCCCCTTGAGTGTCTTGGACCCATTCATACTGTACAGCCATAGACCACAGAGATTCAGCATTCATGAAATCAGCCATTTAGTCTCTCTCGACTTTCTTACGACTAGCTAGTGCAAGACTTTTAGTATGGCTCATGAGACTACCCTTCTCCTGGCTTGGGCAGTGGGCACGAGAACTGGCTGTTTCTTTCAAGGATGCCTACCACATTACATCTGTACTAGTATCAGCCTCAACACACACAAACGTAGACACACAGCAGACACACACGGCAGAGTAGCAGCTTCACTATCCCTTGGTACAGCCGGAATACAGGAGCGGATCAAGGCCTGGTGTTCAGTACCGTCACATACAGACCACAATCTGGACACCACATTTTCCTCTTCTCCATTTCAACTCACCCACCAACCCTCCCTCGAAGAGAAGCTAAATAAAACCTCTCCAAAAATAAACAATACCCGCTTCCTGAGTCCATCCCCCAGAGTCCCTATTCCAGCTGGAGGGCTCTAGCAGAGAAAGTACAAGGGACTAGGGGATGTGTATGCGCACGCGCGTGGCTGCATGTGTGCTTGTACCAACACACGGACTACATGTGTTACTACATTTAACCGTTTGAATCTGTATTCATGTATGATGCTTCTAATAATAACTAGGTCAGGAATGTGTAATATAATAACATGAGAGCTTGCATTCATTTGWATTCAAAGCTAGCTACTACTGTACTTACAGTATTCCAGCTACCCACTAGTGTTGCACYGTATACCAAAACAAATTTTCGATACTGGAACATGAAAAACGGTTAGGTACTAGAATTTTTGTTACTTTCGGTACTTCTGTGTCTCTCCTGTTCTACTGATTGCGAGAGGATCAAATCTGTCTATCAGCGCAGCCAATTTCCCCTTATAGCATGAGAGCACCCACCGTTCATGCCTCTTGCCTGCCTGTTCCATTTACTTTTTGTTAGCTCCAGCCTGCCATGAGGAATCACAGAAGTCACTGGGAGTCTGGGCTGCATCACCATTTATGCTGCACAGAAGTTCACACAGTTGAATAATGCAACACGGCATGTAGAAATGTTGAAACGGTTCCCAAAACAATGTCCTGTACTAGAATACTACAATGCAAGATAGCATACAAAAATGGAAGCTTTCGGTAACTTTCCTTGCTAGCTTACAGCTGAAGCAAACATCAATTCACTATCTTAGTACCTTGTTATTGATACAAACCATTACGCAAAATATTGTTTGTTACAAAGCTGATAGTCACCCAACACTTTATTCATTCACTTAGTCTCCCCTGCTCAAGTCTCTCCCAGTCAAGATCTTTGCTTGAGCCTGGAAATGACTGTGTGAATGACTTCATGGGTCTTAGAGACAGCGCACACTTTTATYTCAATAAAATAAGTCCAAAAAAGAAGGTAAACAGATTGTTTTTCATCTATAGCTGTCACGTTCGTCGTTTGGATGAAGAGAGGAGGACCAAGGCGCAGCGTGATAGAAATACATTCTTCTATTTATTATAACGAAACGAAGAATACTTAAACAGACTTACAAAAACAACAAACGAACATGAAGCTATATAATGACAAGTGCAGACACAGGCAACTTACACATAGACAATCACCCACGACATACCCAATGAATATGGCTGCCTAAATATGGTTCCCAATCAGAGACAATGATAAACAGCTGCCTCTAATTGAGAACCAATCTAGGCAGCCATAGACATACAAACACCTAGACTAGACAATGCCCCATAAACATAAAAAAAAACCTAGACATGACAAAAACACCTACATCCCCCATGTCACACCCTGACCTAACTAAAATAATAAAGAAAACAAAGATAACTAAGGCCAGGGCGTGACAATAGCCTCGTGAAAATCTGTCAAAACAAGCTCATTAACTCAATGCATGTACACACTCCTATTGAATATGTATTCACCTGTGTTGTGAATAAACCTTGATTTACCCAGTTTATCAATAGCGATTTACCATTCAAATAAATTATTACCATTGTGTTATGTATATGTAGTTACACTGAACAAAAATATAAACGCAACATTTTTAGTTTTTACTAGTTCATATAAGGAAATCAGTAAATTTAAATGTCAGCAATGCTCTATTTGCTGGACATCACACTTATCCATAACTGAGACTAAGGCTGTTTTCACACTTGGTTGCTTTCAGACAATTTTTTTGAACTGAGTGTGGTTCTGCCCGGACTATTTGCATTGTTGCATAAGGGCTTGTAAGCAAGCATTTCCCTGTAAGGTCTACACCTGTTGTATACATGTCCTTCGCATAGAGTTGATCAGGCTGTTGATTGTGGAATGTTGTCCCACTTCTCTTCAATGGCTGTGCGAAGTTGCAGGAAATTGGCAGGAACTGGAACATGCTGTTGTACATGTTGATCCAGAGCATTCCAAACATGCTCAATGGGTGACATGTCTGTTGAGTATGGAGGCCATGGAAGAACTGGGACATTTTCAGAGAGAAAGAAAGAGAGAGAGAATTAGAGAGAGCATACTTAAATTCACACAGGACACCAGATAAGACAGGAGAAATACTCCAGATATAACAGACTGACCCTAGCCCCCCGACACACAAACTACTGCAGCATAAATACTGGAGGCTGAGACAGGAGGGGTCGGGAGACACTGTGGCCCCATCCGACGAAACCCCCGGACAGGGCCAAACAGGCAGGATATAACCCCACTTTGCCAAAGCACAGCCCGAAAAACCACTAGAGGGATATCTTCAACCACCAACTTACCATCCTGAGACAAGCCCGAGCATAGCCCACAAAGATCTCCGCCACGGCACAACCCAAGGGGGGGCGCCAACCCAGACAGGAAGATCACGTCAGTGACTCAACCCACTCAAGTGACGCACCCCTCCTAGGGATGGCATGGAAGAGCACCAGTAAGCCAGTGACTCAGCCCCTGTAATAGGGTTAGAGGCAGATAATCGCAGTGGAGAGACGGGAACCAGCCAGGCAGAGACAGCAAGGGCGGTTCGTTGCTCCAATGCCTTTCCGTTCACCTTCATACTCCTGGGCCAGACTACACTCAATCATAGGACCTACTGAAGAGATGAGACTTCAATAAAGACTTAAAGGTTGAGACCGAGTCTGCGTGTCTCACATGGGTAGGCAGACCATTCCATAAAAATGGAATGGCCTGCGTCTTGTGACCGTAGCGTACGTGTAAGTATGTACGGCAGGACCAAATCGGAAAGATAGGTAGGAGCAGCCCATGTAATGCTTTGTAGGTTAGCAGTAAAACCTTGAAATCAGCCCTTGCCTTAACAGGAAGCCAGTGTAGAGAGGCTAGCACTGGAGTAATATGATCACATTTTTTGGTTCTAGTCAAGATTCTAGCAGCCGTGTTTAGCACTAACTGAAGTTTATTTTGTGCTTTATCCGGGTAGCCGGAAAGTAGAGCATTGCGGTAGTCAAAAGCATGTATACATTTTTCTGCATAATTTTGGGACAGAAAGTTTCWGATTTTTTCAATGTTACGTAGATGGAAAAAAAGCTGTCCTTGAAACAGTCTTGATATGTTCGTCAAAAGAGAGATCAGGGTCCAGAGAAATGCCAAGGTCCTTCACAGTTTTATTTGAGACGACTGTACAACCATCAAGATTAATTGTCAGATTCAACAGAAGATATCTTTGTTTCTTTGGACCTAGAACAAGCATCTCTGTTTTGTCCGAGTTTAAAAGTAGAACATTTGCAGCCATTCACTTCCTTAGGTCTGAAACACAGGCTTCCAGCGAGGGCAATTTTGGGGCTTCACCATGTTTCATCGAAATGTACAGCTGTGTGTCATCCGCATAGCAGTGAAAGTTAACATTATGTTTCCGAATGACATCACCAAGAGGTAAAATATATAGTGAAAACAATAGTGGTCCTAAAACGGAACCTTGAGGAACACCGAAATTTACAATTGATTTGTCAGAGGACAAACCATCCAGAGAGACAAACTGATATCTTTCCYACAGATAAGATCTAAACACAGGCCATAACTTGTCCGTGTAGACCAATTTGGGTTTCCAATCTCTCCAAAAGAATGTGGTGATCGATGGTATCAAAAGCAGCACTAAGGTCTAGGAGCACGAGGACAGATGCGGAGCCTCGGTCTGACGCCATTAAAAGGTCATTTACCACCTTTACAAGTGCAGTCTCAGTGCTATGATGGGGTCTAAAACCAGACTGAAGCGTTTCGTATACATTGTTTGTCTTCAGGAAGGCAGTGATTTGCTGCGCAACAGCTTTTTAAATTTTTGAGAGGAATGGGAGTTCCGATATAGGCCGATAGTTTATATATTTTTCTGGGTCAAGGTTTGGTTTTTTCAAGAGAGGCTATATTATTGCCACTTTTAGTGAATTTGGTACACATCTGGTTGGATAGAGAGCCATTTATTATGTTCAACATAGGAGGGCCAAGCACAGGAAGCAGCTCTTTCAGTAGTTTAGTTGGAATAGGGTCCAGTATGCAGCTTGAAGGTTTAGAGGCCATGATTATTTTCATCATTGTGTCAAGTGATGTAGTACTAAAACACTTGAGTGTCTCCCTTGATCCTAGGTCCTGGCACAGTTGTGCAGACTCAGGACAACTGAGCTTTGGAGGAATACGCAGATTTAAAGAGGAGTCCGTAATTTGCTTTCTAATGATCATGATCTTTTCCTCAAAGAAGTTCATGAGTTTATCACTGCTGAAGTGAAAGCCATCCACTCTTGGGGAATGCTGCTTTTTAGTTAACTTTGTGACAGTATCAAAAAGACATTTTGGATTGTTCTTATTTTCCTCAATTAAGTTGGAAAAATAGGATGATAGAGCAGCAGTGAGGGCTCTTCGATACTGCACGGTACTGTCTTTCAAAGCTAGTCGGGAGACTTCCAGTTTGGTGTGGCGCCATTTCCGTTCCAATTTTCTGGAAGCTTGCTGCAGAGCTCGGTATTTTCTGTATACCAGGAATCTAGTTTCTTATGACAAATGTTTTTTGTTTTTAGGGGTGCGACTGCATCTAGGGTATTGCGCAAGGTTAAATTGAGTTCCTCAGTTAGGTGGTTAACTTCTTATGGCTGAGATCGGCTGAAATCACGTTAACCTGTCTAGGACTGTCGCCAACAGCCAATGAAATTTCAGGGCACCAAATTCAATCAACAGAAATCTCATAATTCAATTTTCTCAAACATACAAGTATTGGACACCATTGTAACGATAAAATTCTCGTTAATCCAACCACAGTGTCCGATTTCAAAAATGCTTTCGGCGAAAGCAGAACATATCATTATGTTAGGTCAGCAACTAGTCACAGAAAGCATACAGCGATTTTCCAACCAAGGAGAGGAGTCACAAAAAGCTGAAATATTGATAAAATTAATCACTAACCTTTGATATTCTTCATCAGATGACACTCCCGGACAACATGTTACACAATAGATGTATGTTTTGTACGATCAAGTTCATATTTATATCCAAAACCTCAGTTTACATTTGGCTTTGCCTCCAAACTATCCCGTGAATTTGCACAGAGCCAACATCAAATCACAGAAATACTCATAAAAAACATTGATAAAAGATACAAGTGTTATTCACAGATTTAAAGATATGCTTCTCCTTAATGCAACCGCTGTGTCAGATTTCAAAAAAATTTACGGAAAAAGCAAACCATGCAATAATCTGAGTACGGCGCTCAGAGACCCATCAAGCAAAAAAATATCCGCTATGTTGGAGTCAACATAAGTCAGAAATAGCATTATAAATATTAACTTACCTTTGATGATCTTCATCAGAATGCACTCCCAGGAATCCCAGTTCCACATAAATGTTTGATTTGTTCCATAAAGTTCATCATTTATGTCCAAATAACTCCTTTGTTAGCGGTTTGGTAAAACAATCCAACTCACGACGCGCGTGCAAGTCCAGCGGAAAGTACGACAAAAAGTCCAAAAAGTTTATTACAGGTCGTAGAAACATGTCAAACTAAGTATAGAATCAATCTTTAGGATGTTTTTTAACATAAATCTTCAATAATGTTCCAACCGGAGAATTCCTTTGTCTTCAGAAAAGCAAATGGAACGGGAGCTCCCTCCTCATGTGAATGCCCGTGACACGCTCGTGGCTGCTGTTAGACCTCTGACTCATTCCCTCTATTCGGCCCACTTCACAGTAGAAGCATCAGACAAGGTTCTAAAGACTGTTGACTTCTAGTGGAAGCCTTAGAGTGCATTTGACCCATATCCCACTGTGTATTCGATAGGCGATGAGTTGAAAAACTACAAACCTCAGATTTCCCACTTCCTGGTTGGATTTTTTCTCAGGTTTTTGCCTGCCATATGAGTTATGTTATACTCACAGACATCATTCAAACAGTTTTAGAAACTTCAGAGTGTTTTCTGTCAAAATCTACTAATAATATGCATATCTTAGCTTCTGGGCCTGAGTAGCAGGCAGTTTACTCTGGGCACCTTATTCATCCAAGCTACTCAATACTGCCCCCAGCCATAAGAAGTTAACTGATTTTTGTACTCTGACGTCCTTGGGTAGGCGGAGGGAGTCTGGAAGGGCATCTAGGAATCTTTGGGTTGTCCGAGAATTTATAGCGCGACTTTTGATGATCCTTGGTTGGTGTCTGAGCAGATTATTTGTTGCGATTGCAAACGTAATAAAATGGTGGTCCGATAGTCCAGGTTTATGAGGAAAAACATTAAGATCCACAACATTTATTCCACGGGCAAAACTACGTCCAGAGTATGACTGTGGCAGTGAGTAGGTCCAGAGACATGTTGGACAAAACCCACTGAGTCGATGATGGCTCCGAAAGCCTTTTGGAGTGGGTCTGTGGACTTTTCCATGTGAATATTAAAGTCACCAAAAATTTGAATATTATCTGCCATGACTACAAGGTCCGATAGGAATTCAGGGAACTCAGTGAGGAACGCTGTATACGGCCCAGGAGGCCTGTAAACCGTAGCTATAAAAAGTGATTGAGTAGGCTGCATAGATTTCATGACTAGAAGCTCAAAAGACGAAAACTTTTTTTGTAAATTGAAATTTGCTATCATAAATGTTAGCAACACCTCCGCCTTTGCGGGATACGCGGGGGATATGGTCACTAGTGTAACCAGGAGGTGAGGCCTCATTTAACACAGTAAATTCATCAGGCTTAAGCCATGTTTCAGTCAGGCCAATCACATCAAGATTATGATCAGTGATTAGTTCATTGACTATGACTGCCTTGGAAGTGAGGGATCTAACATTAAGTAGCCCTATTTTGAAATGTGAGGTATCACAATCTCTTTCAATAATGTCAGGAATGGAGGAGGTCTTTATTCCAGTGAGATTGCTAAGGCGAACACCGSCATGTTTAGTTTTGCCCAACCTAGGTCGAGGCACAGACACTGTCTCAATGGGGATAGSWGAGCTGACTACACTGACTGTGCTAGTGGCAGACTTCACTAAGCTGCCAGGCTGGCTAACAGCCTGCTGCCTGGCCTGCACCCTACCTCATTGTGGAGCTAGGGGAGTTAGAACCCTAGCTATGTTCGTAGATAAGATGAGAACACACCTCCTAACAGGCCAAGCTTGGTCCTGTTTGTGAGTGAGTCCCAGAAAGAGGGCCAATTATCTACAAATTCTATCTTTTGGGAGGGGCAGAAAACAGTTTTCAACCAGCGATTTAGTTGTGAGACTCTGCTGTAGAGCTCATCACTCCCCCTAACTGGGACGGGGACAGAGACAATTACTCGATGCCGACACATCTTTCTAGCTGATTTACACGCTGAAGCTATGTTGCACTTGGTGACCTCTGACTGTTCATCCTGACATCGTTGGTGCCGACGTGGATAACAATACTGTCATACTTGAGTAAAAGTAAAGATACCTTAATAGAAAATGACTCAAGTAAAATTACAATTATACTTGAGTAAAAGTCTAAAAGTAAAATATACCTAAGTAGCAAAAACAAAAGTATAAATAATTTCAAATTCCTTATATTAAGCAAACCAGGTGGCACCATTTTCTTGTTTTTTTAATTTACGGAAAGCCAAGGGCACACGACAACTCTCAGACATAATTTACAAAAAAAGCATGTGTATTTATTGAGTCCGCCAGATCAGAGGCAGTAGGAATGACCAGGGATGTTTGGTTGATAAGTGCGTGAATTGGACTATTTTCCTGTCCTGCTAAGCATTCAAAATGTAACTTTTTGAGTGCTTTTGGGTATAAAGGAAATTTAGTATTTTCACAGGTATTTTCTTACCTGTTAGGGCTGCAAGCCCGAGGTCGGTACACTTATGACAACATCCAGCTCAGGTGCAGGGCGCGAAATTCAAAATCTATTTTTTWWAAATATTTAACTTTCACACATTAACAAGTCCAATACAGCATTTGAAAGATAAACATCTTGTGAATCCAGCCAACGTGTCCGATTTTTTAAATGTTTTACAGCGAAAACACCGCGTATATTTATGTTAGTTCACCACCAAATACAAAAGAGGACAGACATTTTTCACAGCACAGGTAGCATGCACAAAGCCAACCTAACTAACCAAGATCCAACCAAACAAACCTAGAAACAACTTCCTCAGATGACAGTCCTATAACATGTTACACAATAAATTATGTTTTGTTCGAAAAATGTGCATATTTGAGCTATAAATCAGTTTTACATTACTGCTACCATCATAGCTACAGTCAGAAATAGCACGGGAGTAGCCAGAGTAAATACAAGCACCAACGTCAACTACCTAATTACTCATCATAAAACATTTCAGAAAAATATATGGTGTATAGCAAATGAAAGACAAAGATTTGTGAATACAGCCAATATTTCGATTTTTTAAGTGTTTTACAGCGAAAACACAATATAGCGTTATATTAGCTTACTGCAATAGCTAACACACAACAGCATTGATTCCAAGTAATCGGTAGCGATAGCACAGTTCGCAAGATATATGAAATAGCATCCCAAATTGGGTCCTTATCTTTGTTGATCTTCCATCAGAATGTTGTACAAGGGTCCTTTGTCCAGAACCGTCTTTGTTTGGATCCAGAACGAACTCTTTCCCTCTTGAATTAGCAAGCACACTGGCCGTGCGGCGCTAACCTCTCCTTCTTGAACAAATTCTTCCAACGCATCACGCCTAAAGTCCCGAATAAATTTCAATAATATAATTAACTATATTGAAAAAACATACTTTAGGATGATATTGTGACATGTATCAAATAAAATCTAAGCCGGAGATCATATTCACCGATAACGACGGTTTTCCAGAAGGCGATTCCAGGTCCAA
>NC_036858.1:24208368-24313120 GCF_002910315.2 Salvelinus sp. IW2-2015
GAAAGAGTTCTGGTTCACTTAGAGAAATAATTCAAACGGTTTTAGAAACTAGAGAGTGTTTTCTATCCAATAGTAATAATAATATGCATATTGTACGAGCAAGAATTGAGTACGAGGCCGTTTGAAATGGGCACCTTTTTCCAAGTTAGTCAATACGCCCCCTGCAGCCATAAGAAGTTTTAAGGAATGTAGTGAAGTAAAAGTACAGTAGTCAAAAATATAAATAGTAAAGTAAAGTACAGATACCCCCAAAAAACTACTTAAGTAGTGCTTTACACCATTGGCCAAACTTTTGACTGTTCCTCTAGGAATCGACTCCTAAGATTCACTATTTTTGGAACGGAGGAGACAGATTAGTTGCCATACTACCAAGAACACAAACACTCACATCTTTCATTGCGAGCTAGTGAGGACAGAGAGGGGGGGCACAGTATAGGCAGGTCGGCCTAAAGTCAGACAGAGTATGAACCATACATTAGGCCTATCTATTGGCAATCAAAAGCTGTATCTCACAATGGAATGCTGTATCTCGCAATTTCTTTGCTTGCAATGTCTCGCAACTTCAGTAAAGCAGGGCCTATCATCAATGAATAGGCTAGGATATTGAGATGAGCGAGATGCAAAACTTCGCTCTCACAGTCACACACGGTATGTGCATGGGTTCGCTTCATGCTGTTCAGAGTGGTAGCCAGGGCAGCAAACAGCAGAGAAGTTGAGCCTCGCGCTTCAACGCTTTTAGTTGTTGTGGAAATTGACCCACTATGCTGTTTGCTTTCTGAATCTACAGTGGGGCAAAAAAGTATTTAGTCAGCCACCAATTGTGCAAGTCTCCTACTTAAAAAATGAGAGAGCCTGTAATTTCATCATAGGTACACTTCAACTATGACAGACAAAATGAGAAAAAAAAATCCAGAAAATACACATGTAGGATTTTTTATGAATTTATTTGCAAATTATGGTGGAAAATAAGTATTTGGTCAATAACAAAAGTTTATCTCAATACTTTGTTATATACCTTTGTTGGCAATGACAGAGTCAAACGTTTTCTGTAAGTCTTCACAAGGTTTTCACACACTGTTGCTGGTATTTTGGCCCATTCCTCCATGCAGATCTCCTCTAGAGCAGTGATGTTTTGGGGCTGTTGCTGGGCAACATGGACTTTCAACTCCCTCCAAAGATTTTCTATGGGGTTGAGATCTGGAGACTGGCTAGCACTCCAGGACCTTGAAATGCTTCTTACGAAGCCACTCCTTCGTTGCCCGGGCGGTGTGTTTGGGATCATTGTCATGCTGAAAGACCCAGCCACGTTTCATCTTCAATGCCCTTGCTGATGGAAGAGAGGTTTCACTCAAAATCTCACGATACATGGCCCCATTCATTCTTTCCTTTACACGGATCAGTTGTCCTGGTCGCTTTGCAGAAAAACAGCCCCAAAGCATGATGTTTCCACCCCCATGCGTCACAGTAGGTATGGTGTTCTTTGGATGCAACTCAGCATTCTTTGTCGAGTTGAGTTTTTACCAAAACATTCTATTTTGGTTTCATCTGACCATATGACATTCTCCCAATCTTCTTCTGGCTCATCCAAATGCTCTCTAGCAAACTTCAGACGGGCCTGGACATGTACTGGCTTAAGCAGGGGACACGTCTGGCACTGCAGGATTTGAGTCCCTGGCGGCGTAGTGTGTTACTGATGGTAGGCTTTGTTACTTTGGTCCCAGCTCTCTGCAGGTCATTCACTAGGTCCCCCCGTGTGGTTCTGGGATTTTTGCTCACTGTTCTTGTGATCATTTTGACCCCACGGGTGAGATCTTGCGTGGAGCCCCAGATCGAGGGAGATTATCAGTGGTCTTGTATGTCTTCCATTTCTTAATAATTGCTCCCACAGTTGATTTCTTCAAACCAAGCTGCTTACCTATTGCAGATTCAGTCTTCCCAGCCTGGTGCAGGTCTACAATTTTGTTTCTGCTGTCCTTTGACAGCTCTTTGGTCTTGGCAATAGTGGAGTTTGGAGTGTGACTGCTTGAGGGTGGGACAAGTGTCTTTTATACTGATAACAAGTTCAAACAGTCCATTAATACAGATAACGAGTGGAGGACAGAGGAGCCTCTTAAAGAAGAAGTTACAGGTCTGTGAGAGCCAGAAATCTTGCTTGTTTGTAGGTGACCAAATACTTATTTTCCACCATAATTTGCAAATAAATTCATTAAAAATCCTACAATGTGATTTTCTGGATATTTTTCTTCTCATTTGTCTTTGTCTGTCATAGTTGAAGTGTACCTATGATGAAAATTACAGGCCTCTCTCATATTTTTAAGTAGGAGATCTTGCACAATTGGTGGCTGACTAAATACTTTTTTGCCCCACTGTACGTAAAAAATACTTTTTTCGGTTATGGATAAAAAAAATTACGTTAAGGATCCCAATTTAGTTTAAACTCTTTAGTTTAAACGTCCACACCCCTAATCTATATACTGTAGATATAGCAAAACTATAAACCAGGGGCGCAACTGTCACTGGGAAGTCGGATCAGTCGTTCTGCCTCTGAACAAGGCAGTTAAACCCATTGTTCCTAGGCCGTCATTGTAAATAAGAATTTGTTCTTAACTGACTTGCCTAGTCAGTTTCTGTGTATCAAAAACACTATTGTTAGCACACTGTCTAAATGAAGAGGGTGCATAGTACTACTGTACAAACCTCTTTCTTCCCCAATCCCACTGGTATGGAAGTAAAACAGGATAACTGGCACAATCCAGATGGTACAGTAACTACCCAGCCTTATATTCACCCGTAGCCTCATACATACCACTATCAAATTCCCAACCTGGCAACCCCATCCCCCKAAAAAATTATCAACAAATCTGGCAACACAACAAACAGATGTCAGTTGTATGGAACTCCATATGGGTCCTAAAGCACGTGGCAAAACGCAACCATTTTAATGCTACTTGTATAAAGTAAACAAGTGCAGGCGCTAAATTAACGAGTGCATGAGCTAAATTAACGCGCGCACGTGTTAAATTAACGTCTTCACGCGCTAAATTAACGCCTACACGTGTCAAATAAGCGCTTGCAAATGTGCTTGCAGGTGGTCCAACATGTGCTAAATAAACTGCGGTCCTGCAGTCAAATGAACGCCTACAGCTGCTAAATATACACCTACACACGTTAATAACGCGTTCTTTAATATGCTAATTTACCTAGCTCCTCCGTTCAACCAGATTTCACAGTTTGAAGGAACTTCCTTTTCCACTGCATTGCAAGCGGAATATGAACCTTTAAAAGGTAACGGGTTTGTCTTTGAAATTTGTTGTTACTGAATCATCAAGTTTATCAGATAGTTTACAGTAGAAGGATCTGTTTCTCATCCCTGGCTATAAAATTCAGCTAACATTAATCTAGCACCAGCAGTGTTTAGCATAAGCTAAATTAGATACTTGCTAGCTAATTTAGCTAATGTCGGTAGCATCGAACCCCGGTATATCATATAGTTAGCCTCAAACTGCCCGGTCACACTGCTAGTCGCAGTGAACGGCGTTGTCTTGTGTTTTATTAAAAGCCCTGCTGAAAAAACATGTCAACTATAACAGCCATGGAAACACATTGGACTATGTTAATACTATCAAGGTAAATTACATACTAGCAAGATTGTTGCTTGAATGCAGGGCCAGGCATACATAGATTAGACWACGGAGATGCTCAAAATCCTGGTAGTTCTCGATTTTTGGAATGTTGTCTTTAATTTTGCTTTATCATTGAGTTAAGGAAGACAAGCTACCTAAATATGACTTATCGGCTAGTACTGAAGCAGGGCATGACTTTGAGTTACGTTTTTTAGCCCAAAACCTTGTATTTAAGCAAAACAACAGCTGAAGGTAGGCAACTTCTTCAGCCTGTCTGGCTGTCATTTCAACGCTAGCGTTAGCCGCGCTAGCTCGCGAGTAGCACGAAGACACTGAAAAGCTCATATAAAGCAAATTTGGCTAGTGACAACCTTGTAAAACCTTTGCTAACATCTACATATCAGCTTTTGAACAGTAGACTTTAATGTGCACGTTCACTTTTAAAAATATTTATATTCCATCGAAGCTTATTAGGGTAAAATAACTTAGGGCATATACCCAGTGCTATATAGTACTGCTTCAAAGGAATAGGGTTCCCATTCCTTCCGCTTTATTTTCACATAATTGTGTCTTGCAGAAGGGAACCATGAAGAGGAGCTTGGAGTGGGCAAGGGGGAGGCTGATAAAGCAGCAGAGAAGACCTGATTCATGAATTAATTCTGGTGATTCTCACCTGGTTGGCATGCACAACACAACAACGTATGCAACATTAAGCCCAATCAAATATCCAATGTTATTAAAACATGTATCCCAATTTACAGTCAAGCAACGTTATGAACTACAAACAATCTATGGTTCTTGGAGTCAATGAATCAATTGAAAGTGACTACAATTCGAAATTATTTTAAAACTGCCAGTAAAGATGACAAAAAAAAGTATCTGCTATTATGGTTCCGTTTACATTTTTTGACACTTCAATCTGACACTCTTGTTAATGTTTGAAGTCAGGCAAAACGTCTTCAGACACCGTAGGATGGAGAGCCGCCGGTTGGCATTTTTGACTGCAGTGTCTGTGTGGGTGTACCAGGAAAGGAAGTTAGATGTTAGGTCACCGTGATATTGAAGCTTCTTACCATCTCCACTGCAGTCGATATCGATTTTAAAAACTGGAAAATAGATATCGTGTAGCACATAGTAGCAAAAATGTCACTGGACCAACTCCAGTTTGTCTATTGTCCCAACAAATGTCAATTATACATACATCAGAGTGCATTTTCTTTTATAGCTCTGCTTTCAACACCATCCTGACCCACAAACTGGTTAGCCGGCTCAGGGCTCTGGGTGTAAACCCTGTAATAACAAATTAGAATTTTTTACATTATCACAAGAATGTGTATCCCCAGAATGGACCCAACACCTGAACATGCTGACGACACTACCATGGTACACCTGATCACGAGTACATGAAGGAGCTGTGGGACCTGACATAATGGTAATAGGACAACAGTCTCAGTGTAAGCAAAACAAAGTCGATGGTGATACTTGACCATTCTTCCATCTACTGTACATTGACATGGAGATGATCAGCAGCTTCAAGTTCCTGGGCACCCTAATGTCTCTTTCTGCCCTCAGTCACTTCACTCAAAATGTCCCACTAGTGCTTCTCCACTACCCTCATCAACTTGCTGCATCACGACCTATGTACCAACTACAGTGTCTGTTTTTATTGCCATAACACATGTAAATGAAATGTCCATATTTACTGTAAGATTTATTTACGGTAACATTGTAACATAGTCCCTTGACATACATGACTTAACTACTTTAGATAATGCTCAGTTTACCCTCACTAAGAAATCATACATATATTAAAGCTGCATTATGTATTACTGTGTCCAATTGATTCTGGTTAGTTGTAATGTTTTTGAAAACTTTCACTACACTACTTTTTTGCTGATGGACAATCCTGTCGGAAACTTTCATATCAATCCTTTTGGGACACATCACCAATTAACATTGACTGCAGTATTCCGAACTTTATACTTTTTTTAACCTTTCACGAGTATCAACCCCGGATCGGGAGCACCCCCCACCCCACAACACTGATTAGCATAGCTAGCATAGCTTCAGAAGTAGATAGTAGCATCTAAATATCATTAAATCACAAGTCCAAGACACAGATGAAAGATACAGATCTTGTGAATAAAGCCACCATTTCAGATTTTTAAAATGTTTTACAGGGAAGACAAAATATGTAAATCTATTAGCTAAACACGTTAGCAAAATACACCACTATTCTAACTCCATCAGTTTCTTACTCCTTCAGGTGCTATCACCAATTCGGCTCAACTAAGATATTGATATCCACTAACCAAGAAAAAACCTCTTCAGATGACAGTCTGATAACATATTCATGGTATAGGATAGTTTTTGTTAGAAAAAAGTGCATATTTCAGGTAGAAATCACAGTTTTACAATTGCACCCACCATCCACATCGACTAGAATTACTAGATAGAGCAACGTGTATGACCAATTTACTCATCATAAAACATTTCATAAAAATAGACAAAGCATAGCAATGGAAAGACCCAGTTCTTGTGATTTCAGACCATATTTCAGATTTTCTAAGCGTTTTTCAGCGAAAACACAATAAATCGATAAGTTAGCATACCACATGAACAAACGTTACCAGAGCATCGATTCCAGCCAAAGAGCGCTATAACGTAATCACCGCCAAAATATATTAATTTTTTCACTAACCTTCTCAGAATTCTTCCGATGACACTCCTGTAACATCATTTTACAATATACATATACAGTTTGTTCGAAAAGGTGCATATTTAGCCATACAAAACCGTGGTTACACAATAAAAATACTAGGAAATCAAGCCTCAATATGTCTGACGTCATCTATCAGAGTGATCTAGTTTAATTGAAAGCTAATCATATACTTGACTAAAAAATACAGGGTTGACAGCAATCGAAAGACAAATTAGTTCTAATGCAACCGCGGATTTACATTTTTAAAATATCCTTACTTTTCAATACAGGGTTGGCCAAGTGAAGCTATACCAAACAAAATGGCGAATTATGCGTTTAAAATATTTCGACAGAAACACGGTTTATCATATTAAATATTGCTTACTTTGAGCTGTTCTTCCATCATATTCTTGGGCAATGTATCCTTTCTATGTTATAAACGTCTTTTGGTCGATAGATGTCCTCTGTCCTTCGAAATGTCCACCACCAACGACCGACTCCTAAAACGTGTGTCCAAATCTTTCAGAACGCACAACAAAGAAATTCTCAAATCGCACTAAAGGATATAAATTGATATAAAACGCTCAAATTAACTACATATGATGTTTTAACAACTATAACGACTGAAACATGACCGGAGAAATATTGCTGGTTAGAAAACGATTTGGAACGAGGCAGGTCCGATGGCCTTCACGCTTGAGGCGCACGTGAGAAAGGACGGTCTCTGTACATTTTTGTCATTTAATAATGGCTGTGAACGTCCCATCGACTTCATTGAAACGTGATGACGTACAGACACCCAGAGAAGACGTAGGCCAGTGTCGGTTCTTCAATAGCATTCACTGTGGCCTTATAAACAGACCCAGATCAGAGGTAAAAATTTCTGAAATCTGAACCCTGTCATGAAAAGTGCTGTAGAAATTGTTCTGTACCACTCAGAGACAAAATTCCAACTTCTATAGAAATAGAAGGTGTTTTTATCCAATAATAACAATATATGCATATTGTACGATCAAGATTTAGCACGAGGCAGTTTAATTTGAGACACCAATATGCTAATGCGGAACAGCACCCCTATAGTTGCAAGAAAGTTAATATGCAATAAACATTTTAGATAATTCCCCTTAAATCAAATGAAATTGTATTTGTCACATGTGCCGAATACAACAGGTGTAGACCTTACAGTGAAATTTACATTACATTTAAGTCATTTAGCAGACGCTCTTATCCAGAGCGACTTACAAATTGGAAAGTTCATACATATTCATCCTGGTCCCCCCGTGGGAATTGAACCCACAACCCTGGCGTTGCAAGCGCCATGCTCTACCAACTGAGCCACACGGGACCTGAAATGCTTACTTACAAGKCCTTAACCAACAATGCAGTTAAAAAATTAAATAAAAACTACAAGTTAAAAATGTAATAAAAACTACAAGTAATAAATAATTCAAGAGCAGCAGTAAAATAACAATAGCGAGGCTATATACAGGGGATACCGGTACAGAGAATGTATCGGGGGCACCGATTAGTCGAGTTAATATATACATGTAGGTAGAGATATTAAAGTGACTATGCATAGATAGAGTAGCAGCAAATACCTGGGTAGCCATTTGATTAGATGTTCAGTAGTCTTATGTCTTGGGGGTAGAATCTGTTTAAAAGCCTCTTGAACCTAGACTTGGCGCTCCGGTACCGCTTGCCGTGCGGTAGCAGAGTGAACTGTAGCTGTGGCTCCACTGGCAATCCCGAAGTGAAAATGTAAACCTTCTCCATGGTTAAAGGTATGTATTCCCCCCTGAAAAAAGAAGGGAAGGGGGGGACATTAAAGTCCATAAGTAACACTTATCGGAGAACACAATACTSTAAGTGAAAGTAGTTTGGGATTTAATTTATCTATTATGTTCTTAGGGGGCCCATGGAAGAATAAGGCTATAAAATGCTGTCCCACAGTTGAGAGTGATTAGGTGATATATTTTACTGATGTGGGGTGTGTTACTTCAATGATCATGGTTTTGCGTCTAACCTTCCACCTCCAGCAGCCAGTCCCTCCAGAAACATATGACTCTTCTCTCTATTGCTCTTTGATTGGTACCAGGTGTGGAACGCTATGCATTAAAGAGAGAAGCTATGTCTTTGGCCAAAAGAGGCTTCTCAGCATAGATGAAATCCTCTCTGAAGAGGCTGCGTGTCTATTAATGTAAGGCAGGAGACCTAGARACTCCAGACCCTCTTTGGATCTATAAAGTTTTAAAAAGTCAATGAATTTACCCTGAAGAATTGAACTAAACTTGAGATTCCTTAGATATATGGAGACGCACTGCTCAAGAGCATCCCGTATCCTGCTTTCTAAGTAGAACGTTGTGGCTGACTCCACCAGGGCATCCCTCTCCAATGTACGAATGTATCGTACTGAACCCAACATGACCGCTTCCTATGCCTCATCAACAGTTTGTGCTAACTGGATCTTAGATTGTCCCAAAACACTGTTTATTGAACGAATTAGCAAAACAATAAACTGATTATCACTACCCTTAAAAAAGATTGACTGCCAACAAAAAGAAACCAAATCCATGTGGGAAAGTATTCATGAACAACTACAACCCTAATATTTTTTTCAAACTTAGTGCAAATTAACAGTAGCATAACATCCATCACAGTATAAACGTACTTTCTCCAACTTCTCTCTGAAGTCATTCTGCAATTTCTTTCAGTTCTGGTACAGGAGGTTGTAGGCCACACACGTTTCTAAATAGCCTCTCTGAAAAAATGTGTGGCTCAACACCCCCATGTACCAGACAGCAATCATGCGGCCCACCTGCTTGTATACGCCATCATAGATTGCTGTCACACAGAAGACGAACAGTAAATAAAGAACACATTACATAACATACAAAAATCAAATGTCTTACTCAAGTCATATATTGCCATAAATAAATGTGTCTTTGTTGGTGTAAAAGTGTAACTCACCTTGAGAGTTGCATTAAAGGCATTTTTACCAATCAGGTCCCTCAAATATTGCAGAGGAATGGATGACACATTAGCAGCCGGAGAAATTCTCGAGGGWCCACCCTCATCAGCTGTCTCTTTTCCGTCAGCATCCCTAAAAACCATGTCTAATTTTACCTCCGGATTAAAGCGGGCTCTCTTAAAGCCTCTCATTGTACAATAATAAACGTTGTCCCTCATCACGTTCATTTGGTTGGCATCACATTAACTTCAGCAGTGTTTGGAGGTCAACACTAAAAAAGAGACACTCAGAATAACAAAGCTCAGATACTTCCCACAATTCATCTGTAATAACAAGACATTTAACTATTTACAGGGATGACTTACTCATTGTGGACGATAAGCCTCAGGGAGTGGTATAGGTGCAGGGGGGCCACAATAAGTGGTGCATAAGATGGGGGGGGGGCACAGGAATAGGTGCTGCCACAAGTGTAGCCTCGTTTATAGAAGTAGTCTGTAAAAGGTCATATAAAGGCTTATACATTTCAAAAACATGGAGAAAGCAATAAAGCTMTCAAACATGAGGTGATTGCGTTCTGAAAATGATTTACATAAAAAAAATGTAGCCGCATGCATCACTCACTATAGAATGTAATCTCCCTATAGAATGTAATCAATGTGTAGGTCAAGAAGACATTTTAAGGATGCATGTAGCACTATTTTTTAAATAATATTTTCAATATGTATTACATTCAACAAGCAGACAGTGTTGTTTTCTTGTCCTCCATGGTCCGTCTTAACTCTGGAGGGAACGCCATATCTGGAGACAGCATTCATGAAGCAGTCCATTACAGTACTGCTGCGATTGTTGCTGGAAGCACGGAGAAACAACGAGACGGCTGTACCCATCAACGCCACCATGTATGACTATCCTCCACCTAAATCAGAAAATACAGCACTGGCTGATACAAAAGCTGAAGACACATTAAATATACAAACATCACCATCCTACTTTACCACTTAGATGCTGCATCAAGTTCCTCCAGTATACAGCAAAGCAGCAGACCAAATATTAAATTAACATCCAAAATGTGGAACAATGTTAATGAAAAATCTACGGCGGATCACAACTATAAGTACTTCCGTTAGCCCTCTAAAGGCTACAACAACGGTTTGTTCTAGACTGTTCCTGCAGCGGAAGATGTGTGATTACAACATCTACTTAAACCTGGTTATTTTTCCAATTGATCTTGATGAGTCAAGAGGACAGACTCTCCTGTTGTTCACATTTAGGCACAAATACTTTGCTCCAATGTTTGATAGAATATCTGCATCATGAAATTAACAATCACAGAAGTAGCAGAAACACAAAACAATTATTATCCACATGAGGGACATATGGTATCAAGGGCCATTGCTTACTGAACTGTTAGTTGTTGATGAACAAGTTGTTGATGAACAGTTTGAGATGTTACAATGTACAACTTCTCACCAGTGATGTAGACAATTATGTCTATCACAAAGATACATCTACCTTATCAGTTTGTGGTTTCCATCAAGTTCTCATAACGGTATGACCTTCTATGCAGCCTCTGCGACATGGCTCTGAGGGCAGCCACCCTCGGATTAACACGAAGCATGCTGTACTTCACTCTGTGTCTCTGCACCCGGAGCCCTTAATTGTGATCGAACAGCCTCTGGACCAAGTTTGTCGTTCCCAGCCACCAAGTCCTTAATCTTTTCATCCAGAGCCAAGTCTGACATGTCAGAATATAACGGTGCATGTGACAGATTGAAGTGTCTGGAAAAAAGCAACATTGGACAGGGATGAGGTAATGCATATCATCATAGTCATTTTAAAGTCCTGTCTGGATTGTAGTCATTCTAAATTGTTTGATTGGTAATAAACTGGAAACCATGCATCTAAAGTCTGTAGTTTATAGCATTACTTCCAAGCACAACTGACCTTAGACAACGTTTGACTGTCAATCGGGACACATGTAGAATATCTGCCATCACAGTACATCAGAAACCTCAGTTGCTATTGAGTGATGGCATATAACAAGGTGCACCTCTAGCCCCTCTCCAAGTCTGAGGAGCCCAGGAACGGGAACTGGCTGTAACAATAATACACTGTGTTTATGCTACTTAATGCATTGTGACACAGTGAAGGATGGTTTTGTTCTCTTTTTAACAAAAATATATGCCTTATAGAAATAGGACATGTTAATCACAAAACATAGCGTGACTGCAGAAAAGATGTTGCTAATCTAGGGTGTCGACTGTGCTAACCACAAGGTTGAGACAAGATGGAAAATTACTGAATAACAAGAAAACAGGAACTGAGCAATGTAACAACCGACAACTCAGCTCAATCTTCACAACAAACACTTCCGGATATCTGGATCCTGTGTGCTGTGAGGCTGGGACCAGCCTGGGCACCACCGATAGGCTAGCAAGTTTAAACCACGCTCAGCCTCTACTGTGACAGGCCAGCTCAGAAGCGGGAACTAACTCTGTCTTAGTATAAAAGAAGATGTCTGTACTATTTTAGTCAGTTCTCTGCTTTACCCTGCGTGGTGATACAGTGAACCCATATATACTAAAATTGCATTTACCATTTATCGCTTATGTTAAATAAAAAAATACTTAAAGTATATTCGGTGACTCTGAATCACATTTTATCCTGATACCAGATTCGATTGACGCAACCCTTTACACACAGCCCACCCCCCTCATTCCAAAAACACTTTTAAATTATAGTAACTCACAAATTGTGGCCAAGTAATGTTTCTATAATATTGGACTTTAAAGCCATGACTTAAATAGAAATGTTGACCAAGAACGAATACAATGGGCAGCAGGAGAACAAAGAGTGAAAAAATAAATCTACAGTAAACCCAACATTTATCAGCCTCCCCCTAGCCCACTCAAGGCTCCTCTGCATGGTTTCCATTCTGCAAGACGACAGTTTTGTGGAAATAGAGACCATGGATGGGACTGCGATTCCTGTTCAAACAGTGCCATAGTACTAATGTTAACGTTCCTGGTTTATGTCTGAAGTTGTTACATTCTACATCATAGGCGTAGATTAAATATTCATATTTCAAAGGGTATTCAAAAGTAATATCTGTGCTGTTGGAAAGCTGATATGTTGTAGATATTAGCAAAGTTTTTACAGGGTTGTCCTAGGTCAAGTGAGCTTTGTAAATGTTTTCATGCTAATCGCGAGCTAGCGCGGCTAAGGCTAGGTAGCATTGAAATTATAGCTATCCAGCCTGCCTGAAGTTTTAGACCTTCAGTTGTTTTCCTAAAAATACGAAAACATGTTTGACGTCAGTTCCTCGATAATAAGTGACCTTCATGTAGCTAGCAGGGCTGTAAAAATATTACAAGACGGCGCCGTTCACTGTGGCTATGACCGGGGTGTGCGGCTAAGGAACGTTATCAAACTCATTTAGCAATCCAGCCATTTAAATACCAGCATTTATTAAAACAAAATATATATATACTACATATACTAGCTAAATATAAAATAGTCCCTTGACCTAATCAGACTTACAATATTAGCGACACATAGGCCTAAATTACTTGCACTGCTGTCTCAGTGTCTGAGCCTCCAACATAACTGCATAGCCATACACAGATCCGTCCTCTGTGTTAGCTAGCAGATAAACTTTATGATTAAGTAATAATAGTATTTCAAAAGAATCAACCTTGTTAATCTGGACTGAAGGGCATCAAGTTCAGGATTATTGGAGAACAGAAGCCGAGTGCAGTCATTTAGGGTCTGTTTGCAGCGGATAAAGAAGTTCCTTCTCGCCATCTTCAATTGTGGTGTTGTTGCATCAAACTGACTGTACACCGATTTAATGAAAGGAAGAGCTCGGGAAATTGGCTGGTAATATTAGCATATTAAAGAATGTGTTAAGTTAGCGTGTGTATGTGTATATTTAGCAGCTTTAGGCGTTAATTTGACATGTGCAGGACAATTTAATGCGTGCACGCATTAATTTAGCACATGCACTCGTTAATTTAGCCCATGCACCTGCTTACTTTACACACATAGCATTAAAAAGATTGTGTTTTGACCACGTGCTTTAGGACCCAAACGGCGTTCCATAGTGTTGTGGTCCACACCTCTCTGGCCCTCCTTTCTGACCCTGAAAGGATCTACTCTCCCAGGCTCCCAACACAGCAGTAAAACTGGGCAGAACACAAACATATGCATGCACACCAGCACACACACACCTTAACTATTCATAGTCCTGGTGTTACGGAATCAGGAAAGAATCCGCCACACAGACGGACTCTCTGACTGGCGAACCTGACAGCTTGTATTTATTAATTCACTAATTTTTACAAGCTCGAGAGTTGGGTAATTTGCTGAGCGCTGTTGGCAGGTAGCTAGGTATGTAGGCAGGTTACAGAAAGAGAGCGGCAGGTAGAATGTCCAGGAGCAGCATCCTCTTCTTCCCCAATCACCTACAGACTACTGTGGGTTCATATGTGCTCACAGACATCGCTCAAGAATCCAGGAATGCACTTTATTTCCTGTGTAGCAGTATTAATTTACTAGCGCAGTCTCGGTCTCAGCTGTGAATGGACTTCTTGTTCATTTTAGTTATGGCCGTGGCTACGGATACAGAGTTTTCAACCACACCCTGCACACCCCTCTGGAAACCTTTCTTAATAAAGCTAAGGATCCGGATCACGTTCTGCACATGTGTTTTTTACGCACACATTCGTTTTTCTAATGTAGCTGCAGTTCACACTCCACTAGTGATGGGCATTCCGGCTCTTTTCAGTGAGCCGGCTTGTTCGGCTCAGCTCACCAAAAAGAGCCGTCTCTTTTGGCTCCCAAACGGCTCTTTAAAAAATATATGTTTAGTATTTTTTRAAGTCAAACAGTTTGCGATAGTTTTACTATGTTTGGTGTTAAAACAATTATAATTAAATMATTAAATGAAATCATATTCTACCTTAGCCACAATGTATTTAAAAATGCATTGGTTTGTTATGAAAAAGAATGTTAAACATTTGCATTTAAAGTATAACTTTTTGATGTATATAAACAAAGTGCATATAAATCTAACCATTCAAAACGAATACAATCTGAAAAGCATAATAGAATATTGCACCATATCAAAGAAAAATAAATAACAATTTGCAAAACTGGAGCATCCCACAAATTGCAATAAATGTAAAAAAGAAGGATGCTATTACACATGTGCATTTAGAGTATAACTATTTTTTTMTATGTATAAACCAAAGTGCATATAAATGTAACAATTCAAAACAAATACAATCTGAACAACAAAATATAATATTTCACCATATAAAATAAATAACAATGTGCAAAACTGCAGCATCCACTTAAAACATTAAACTGGTCCCTCTTTTCTCTCTCTTTATTGCCATGTTATAACCAGCAGCACACAGCAATGCTGACCATATTTWGCTTTTATGAGAGATTTGCATTCAGAAATGCAAGCTGCCTCACGAGGGGCCGATTTCTTCTTTTGATTTCTTCTTTCGAGGAGCGGTTTCTTTTCCCAGTAATTATTTGTCCCGTTTTCGAGAAGACCCTCTCAGTGGGAACGGATGTGGCCACTATGCAGAGTCTCCCCGTCATGACTTTAGTAAGCCGTGGGTAGACAAAGGCCTTGTTCTTCCACCAGCTCAAAGGATCTGCAGATCTTTCAGAACGAATGTGTGTGCGCTTGAGCATTTAGGCCTATATTATTTTAAAAACATACAAAACATACTGCTTGGAGACAAGTGTTCACGATAGTAGGATTTGCAGGTCAGTTTAGTAGTGAGCTTGTGCTAGATGTGGCTAGTTGACGTTAGCTAGCTTGCTAACCTAGTCAATGAGGTGTGTGAAAGAAATAGTCATATAAATTATTCTAGTTACTACGCCTGATAACTTTACCAAATAATTATGTTTGAAAGAGTGTGAATGTCAGATAAATAATAATAGAAATGGTAGATACTACTGTACCCCTGATAATTTGGTCAGATAACCGTGTGTGTGTCTGAGTGTACAGTAGGTGACATGTTCATGATAGCTATCTAATAACTATAGTTATGCTAGGTAATGGTTTGGCTTATCATGTTCATGTCTATGTAGAAGAAGATTTTAGGAGGAAGTGGAGAGGACTCAGGGACAGGTATCAGAGAGAGAGAAGGGCAGAAAAAGAGAATAAGAGGTCTGGGTCAGCAGCTTCAGGCCAGCAGCCTTGGCGCTTCTGCCACTTTCTTTTCTGGATCCATTTATTGTGCCTATGGCAACGAGTGGCAATTTTACAGCCAGACCCTCTACTACGTCATCCACAAGTGTCGCCACCGGTGCATCAAGACCCTCAACGTCATCTACAAGTGCGACCATCGCCTCCACCGGTGCAGCGAGACCCTCTGCAACATCTACATCAAATCAAATGTTATTTGTCACATACACATGGTTAGCAGATGTTAATGCGAGTGTAGCGAAATGCTTGTGCTTCTAGTTCCGACAATGCAGTAATGCAGTAACCCACAAGTATGACCACCACCGGTGCAGCCATGGAAGATGATGAAATGGAGGAAGCACCTCTGGATCTAGGACCACCTGAGATTATTATGAACCTCACGGAAGTGACCACTGAGGACCTCGTTGAACAGGATGTGGCCGTGGAGAGAAACAGAGAGAGAAACGAAGAGGAACAACGTCACATCAGGTGTCATCGGAGGTACCAGAGCCACTCAACTCATTTCAGCAGAGGCTCCTCCAAGCCGTCGAGAAGGATGCAGCCCAACCTGATGCTCACAGGAAGGAGGATGAAGAGACCCTCTTTGCCATGAGCCTGGTGCCAACACTGAAGAGGCTGCCTCAGCAAAGAAAAGCAGCAGTCAAGGTTAAAATGTATCAGCTGCTTTTCAAAGCTGAGTTCAATGGTACGTTTTTTGTCTTCTCCACATCACAGGTAGTGTCATAAGTGTTGCGACAGTGAAGTAAAGTAGGTCATTTTTACAGTATACTCATGTAGGCTAATTGGTATTTCAGATCAAAGTATTAATGAGGCAAATGTATAGCTGTTGTTTCTAGGTTAGATAATATCCCAAAACAAATTTGTCTAAATATTTGCCTGTCATATTCATCTTTATCTCTGAAATACAAATTCCATGAGTAAACAGCAAGTAATACCAACTTTACCGCACTGTTCCAATATTCATGCCTCTATGCCTCTAACTACACTATATAAGCAGTATTTAGTTGAAATAAATATCACCTTTTATGTTGTTCTATTATGTTAAGCTTGTATGTGTTGTTTTTCTCTTTCCTTCCAGAGATGGAGTCAATTTAGCCGAGCAGCTCACAGGAAGGACAGGAAGAGGAGTTGTCTGTTTGTTGTTTTGACCTCCCTCATTGTACCTTTCTTTTCACACACAGTTCCGTTTAAATTCAGTCAATTCATAAAGTAATTTGTTTATAAAGTCTTAGGATAGCATTCATTATTAGTGGTACATACATTTCTGAATTGAAAATCATACGGAGTTTTCACAGATGCTCTTGGTCTCTTACGAGACTAAAGGTCAATATTTATTTCATTTAAAACCACTTGAAAACCAGGGTGTTGAAACTTTTTGTGAAGTTATGTTCCATCGACTGGTCCATGACGTCCAGGGGCCATTTGTTTGTTTAGCTGTGTTATGGCTACATATTKTTTTCTTTTTTTCAGAGACAGAGACACACACACACCTCTTCTCCACTCCTCTCTGTACCTCAGATCTCCAGTGCCCTGCCCTCTCTCTCTTTATGGCCATGTCTGAAGTTCCCCTACTACGTCTAGGCTTTATGAGTAGTCCCTGTATCAGTCTGCAGTTGTGCCAAAAATACATGCTCTTGTTCTCTTACAGATTACAGGCTACACATTCATTTTCTTTTTACACGCACACACACCTCTTTCAATAGTTTAATTTTTTTAAACATTTTTACAACACACATACCTGTCATGTTCTTTCCTGTACTTGAATACTTATTAAATTATAATMWTWWRWWWYTCAGTTTCAGTTGTTTATTAATAGCTTATTTAGACTTAATCTGCTTATTTCTTCCCTACACCTTTGCTGATCTAAGACAAGATGAAAGTAAAAACACATTCTCTTCCTAATTAAMTTTTTTTCCCACCTGTATTTTGTCAGGCGAGTGAACATGGTGGTAAACTGTACTATTTGTATGGACCCTAAGTTACCCTTTCCCTTTGTTATCATACTAACTGTATGTCGTATAACCTTAATTAGTGCTCCRGCTCACCTGATGTACCATGCCAGGTGTGTATAATACTGACGTTAATGGGAGAGGGAAGGGGTTAACCATCTCTGGACCCACACAGACCTGCGCTTTCGGCGCGGCTGGTCACGGCCCAACAGCGCGATCAAGACKACCTTCCTCAACGTTGGTCTCATTGTTGAAAGAGCCTACTCTGCTATCTTGACTATTTATTATTGCATTTCGCTCCAAAACTGCATTTGAGGGAAATTATATTATAGGCTCTCACAATTAATTTGTGGATGTCATCGAATAAATAATATCCTTGGCAAATAAATGAATAAAAAATGTAAAGAAATTATGCAATCAAACTGTTTTTATGTAATCCCACATTTTTTTACTGAATGTGTGCAACAACAAAAAATCTACATTCATATTTTGCCCATTTCTGTCAAGTCTACGCATACAATTTGATGAATCGATAAATCGAACGTATGCACCACACAGAACGTACAGCAACTACCTCCGCACGCAATGCTGTAGGGCAAACGCAGCGTTCCATTGGAAATTAATGTACTTCTGGTGTTTCGAAACGCAAACACAGTCGGTGTGTTTGAAGCGTTAGAGCCGACTCGTTCTCGAACGACCCATCACTACACTCCACGTTTCGCTCTTTAATCACCCTCTTTTGAACCATGATGTCTCTGCCTCATATTTCTGTACATCTGAAATAAATACCCCGTGGCAATTTGAATGAACATTCCAAAACACATATTATGAAGGCTACTACTTTCTCTGTCTGTCTGTTGTAATGTAGCGGATATTGCAGTTGCACGAGGACGCAGTATCTACACTTTGGAATAAAACGAACAGCGTTTTGTGTGATGATGTAGGCTCATCTTTGTAGTTGCAGTCATATTGTAGTTCCTGGGAAAAAAATAACACGACTTGACTGCCTGTTTGCCTCCCGAGCAGCTTAGACAATGTTTGCATTGGTGAAAAAATAACATTCAATCGCTAATTAGTCTGTCTTGTTGCATTCCACTTCTGGTCATCCGAACGTTCTAGACAGACGAGCGTGTATCCGGATTGGTGAAAAGAGTGACAATGGACGAGTTCGTTTAGCATCGCCCACTGCCATAGTTATGCCATATATGCTGATATCGTCGCGAGAGTAAATAGCTGCATGTAACTCAGCAGCTAAGGAGGACATGAAATCACTAGACAGCGTGTTTGTATCGTGCTTATGTTTGCAGTACTGACAACAAAGTTTGTACGAACATGTCGATAATGTATTTTGTGTAAAACATGTAAATAGCTGCATGTAGCCTACTCCCCTCCGGAAAGATAACATGAAATTGCGCTTATACTTACTGAGGCATGGAGCACAGCAGCAATGTAGACAACGGAGTGGGCACTCAGCTCAAAAATATATATATATTTGTTTTCCTGGGCAAATAGGGATACAGAAACTCTGTATCAGTAGCCACTCTGTTTAGCTAACTTAGTTGCCACAGAAAATAAGAAGAAAAAACATTCAATAAGCAAAGAATGAACACCACTAATCACTTGTATGCTCACAACCACCTTAGCACATGCACACTTAACCACATTTTCACACACACACAAACAAACACAATTGCGCATACACAGCCAGACTCACAATATTGACATGAACATAAAATATTTTCATAAAACAAGGGAAGGTATACAATCCACACTGGTTCAGTCTACTGTTCTGATGAATTGTTGTTGATGGAGAGGAGTATCCAGTATTCAGTATTCAAGCCAACAACTTCCTGTAAATTAGAGTGAAACTAAACAGCAAAAAAAGAAACATTCTCTCACTGTCAACTGCGTTTATTTTCAGCAAACTTAACATGTGTAAATATTTGTATGAASATAACAAGATTCAACAACTGAGACATAAACTGAACAAGTTCCACAGACATGTGACTAACAGAAATGGAATAACGTGTTCCTGAACAAAGGGGGATCAAAATCAAAAGTAACAGTCAGTATCTGGTGTGGCCACCAGCTGCATTAAGTACTGCAGTGCATCTCCTCATGGACTGCACCAGATTTGCCAGTTCTTGCTGTGAGATGTTACCCTACTCTTCCACAAAGGCACCTGCAAGTTCCCAGACACTTCTGGGGGGAATGGCCCTAGCCCTCCGATCCAACAGGTCCCTGACGTGCTGAATGGGATTGAGATCTAAGCTCTTCGCTGGCCACGGCAGAACACTCACATTCCTGTCTTGCAGGAAATCACGCACAGAACGAGCAGTATGGCTGGTGGCATTTCCATGCTGGAGGGTCATGTAAGGATGAGCCTGCAGGAAGGGTACCACAAGAGGGAGGAGGATGTCTTCCCTGTAACGCACAGCGTTGAGATTGCCTGCAATGACAACAAGCTCAGTCCGATGATGCTGTGACACACCGCCCCAGACCATGACGGACCCTCCACCTCCAAATCAATCCCACTCCAGAGTACAGGCCGTGGTCTGCCATGCGAGGACGATCAGCTGTCCGTCCTGTCTCCCTGTAGCGCTGTCTTAGGCGTCTCACAGTACAGACATTGCAATTTATTGCCCTGGCCACATCTGCAGTCCTCATGCCTCCTTGCAGCATGCCTAAGGCACGTTCACGCAGATGAGCAGGGACTCTGGGCATCTTTCTTTTGGTGTTTTTCAGAGTCCGTAGAAAGGCCTCTTTAGTGTCCTAAGTTTTCATAACTGTGACCTTAATTGCCTACCGTCTGTAAGCTGTTAGTGTCTTAACGACCGTTCCACAGGTGCAAGTTCAATAATTGTTTATGGTTCATTGAACAAGCATGGGAAACAGTGTTTAAACCCTTTACAATGAAGATCTGTGAAGTTATTTGCATTTTTACAAATTATTTTGAAAGACAGGGTCCTGAAAAAGGGATGTTTTTTGAGTTTAGAAACTCCCTCATCACACTGCCACGATTCAATGTGAATCTATAATGTTGCCCCGACATTGGTCCACACATCAGTCATAATTAAAAACATTGTTGTTCCATGCCAATGTAAGTGTGACTTCTCTACTTTTGACCAGAACACTTATGAGGGCCCTATGGGCTCTGGTCAAAAGTAGTGCATAACATTACATTCTGAAAGTATTCAGACTTGACTTTTTCCCTTGACTTTTTCCACATTTTGTTACGTTACAGCCTTATTCTTAAATTTATTAAATATTTTTTCCCCTCATCAATCAACACAAAATACCCCATAATGACAAAGCAAAAACAGGATTTTAGAAATGTTTGCAACACCCCCCGGAAATGTCACATTTACATTCGTTTTCAGACCCTTGACAGTGATTACAGCCTGGAGTCTTCTTGGGTATGAGGCTACAAGCTTGGCACACCTGTATTTGTGGAGTTTGTCACATTCTTCTCTGCAGAGCCGATCAACCTCTGTCAGGTTGAATGGGGAGTGACGCAGAACAGATATTTTAAGGTCTCTCTATAGATGTTTGATTGGGTTCAAGTACGGGCTCTGGCTGTGCCACTCAAGGTCATTCAGACACTTGTCCTGAAGCCACACCTGTGTTGTCTTGGCTGTGTGCTTTGGGTCATTGTCCTGTTGGAAGGTGAACCTTGGCCCCAGTCTGAGGTCCTGAGCGCTCTGGAGCAGGTTATCATCAAGGATCTCTTTGTACTTTGCTCCATTCATCTTTCCCTTCATCCTGACAAGTCTCCCAGTCCCTGTCGCTGAAAAACATCCCCACAGCATGATGCTGCCACCACRGTGCTTCACCGTAGGGATGATGCCAAGTTTCCTCCAGACGTGATGCTTGGCATTCAGGACAAAGAGTTTAATCTTGGTTTCATCAGACCAGAGAATCTTGTTTCTCATGGTTTGAGAGTAATTTAGGTGCATTTTGGCAAACTCCAAGCTGGCTGTCATGTGCCTTTTACTGAGGAGTGGCTTCCGTCTGGCCACTCTACCACGAAGGCCTGATTGGTGGAGTGCTGCAGAGATGTTATCCTTCTGGAAGGTTCTCCCATCTCCACAGAGGAACTCTGGAGGTCTGCCAGAGTGACCATCAGGTTCTTGGTCCCCTCCCTGACCAAGGCCCACTAAGTTTGGCCGGGCGGCCAGGTCTAGGAAGAGTCTTGGTGGTTCCAAACTTCTTCCATTTAAGAAGGATGGAGGCCACTGTGTTCTTGGGGACCTTCAGAAATGTTTTGGTACCCTTCCCCAGATCTGTTCCCTCGACACAATCCTGTCTCTGAGTTCTATGGACAATTCCTTCGACCTCATTGCTTGGTTTTTGCTCTGACATCCACTGTCAACGGTGGGACCTTATGTAGACAGGTGTGTGCCTTTCCAAATCATGTCGAATCAATTGAATTTACCACAGGTAGACTCCAATCAAGTTGTAGAAACATCTCAAGGATGATCAATGGAAACAGGATGTACCTGAGCTCAATTTTGAGTCTCATAGCAAAGAGTCTGAAGGTTTCTGTTTTTATTTTAATACATTTGCAAATATAAAAAATATATSTGTTTTTGCTTTGTCCTTATGGGGTATTGTGTGMYGGGGGGGGGGGMGGMGYGMCATTGCAAATAGTCCAGATGGCCATTTGATTATTTGTTCAGCMGTCTTATGGCTTGGGGGTAGAAGCTGTTAAGGAGCCCTTTGGACCTAAACTTGGCGCTCCAGTACCGCTTGCCGTGCAGTAGCAGATAGAAGTGTCTATGAGGGTGACTGGAGGATTTAACCATTTTTTGGACCTTCCTCTGACACGCCTAGTATATAGGTCCTGGATGGCAGGAAGCTTGGCCCCAGTGATGTACTTGGCCGTACGCACTACTCAGTTGCCATACCAGGCGGTGATGCAAGCGGTCAGGTTGCTCTTGATGGTACAGCTGTAGAACTTTTTGAGGATCTGGGGACCCATGCCAAATCTTTTCAGTCTCCTAAGGGGAAAAGGTGTTATCGTGCCCTCTTCCCAACTGTTTTGACCATGATAGTTTGTTGGTGATGTGAACACCAAGGAACTTGAAACTCCAGAACCGCTCCACTACAGCCCTGTCGATGTTAATGGGGGCCTGTGGGGGCCCTCCTTTTCCTGMCATTTGGCAATGTGAAACCAACCGGACCAACAAAAAAAAATACAATGTAACAAATACAATGTAACAAATAACTGTGATTTGAACTATAGCTCAGAACTATTTAAGAAAATGCCCTAACAAAAAAATGGGTATGTGGTTCTCTGCAAACAAGAATGCAGGAGATTTGCTGTGACAACAAGCTAGGTGGTCAGAGCAATCATGTGATGTCAAGGACATTGTGTACTCAAAAGTTGAAAAGCAAACCAGACAAAATTAGATCGGCACAGGTCTCTGCCGATCGAATAAAAAATGTATGTACAGTGCCTTGCAAAAGTATTCATCCCCCTTGACCTATTTTGTTGCATTACAACCTGTAATTTAAATAGATTTTTATTTGGATTTCATGTAATGGACATACACAAAATAGTCCAAATTGGTGAAGTGAAATGAAGAAATAGCCTTAAAAAAATGCAACCCCCACCGCCAAAAAACGGAAAGGTGGTGGGTGCATTCACCCCCTTTGCTATGAGGCCCATAAATAAGATCTGGTGCAACCAATTACTTTCAGAAGTCACATAATTAGTTAGATTGCACACAGGTGGACTTTATTTAAGTGTCACATGATCTGTCACATGATCTCAGTATATATACACCTGTTCTGAAAGGCCACAGAGTCAGCAACACCACTAAGTTGTGGAGAAGTACAGATCAGGGTTGGGTTATAAAAGAATATCAGAAACTTTGAACATCCCACGGAGCACCATTAAATCCACTATTAAAAAATTGAAAAAATAAGGCACCACAACAAACCTGCCAAGAGAGGGCCGCCCACCAAAACTCACAGATCAGGCCAGGAGGGCATTAATCAGAGAGGCAACAAAGAGACCAAAATAACCCTGCAGGAGCTTCAAAGCTTCACAGCGGAGATTGGAGTATCTGTCCATAGAACCACTTTAAGTTGTACACTCCACAGAGCTTTACGGAAGAGTGGCCAGAAAAAAGGCTTTGCTTAAACAAAAAAATAAGCAAACACATTTCGTGTTTGCCAAAAGGCATGTGGGAGACTACTCAAACATATGGAAGAAGGTACTCCGGTCAGATGAGACGAAAATTTAGCTTTTTGGCCAATGCTATGTCTGGCGCAAACCCAACACCTCTCATCACGCCGAGAACACCATCCCCACAGTGAAGCATGATGGTGGCAGCATCATGCTGTGGGGATGTTTTTCATCGACAGGGACTGGGGAACTGGTCAGAATTGAAGGAATGATGGATGGTGCTAAATACAGGGAAATTGTTGAGGGAAACATGTTTCAGTCTTCCAGAGATTTGAGACGGAGGTTCACCTTCCTGCAGGACAATGACCCTAAGCATACTGCTAAAGCAACACTTGAGTGGTTTAAGGGGAAATATTTAAATGTCTTGGAATGGCCTAGTCAAAGCCCAGACCTCAATCCAATTGAGAATCTGTGGTATGACTTAAAGATTGCTGTACACCAGCGGAACCCATCCAACTTGAAGGAGCTGGAGCAGTTTTACCTTGAAGAATGTGCAAAAATCCCAGTGGCTAGATGTGCCAAGCTTATAGAGACATAGCCCAAGAGATTTGCAGCTGTAATTGCTGCAAAAGGTGTCTCTACAAAGTATTGATTTTATAGTTATGCACTAGTTATGCACGCTCATGTTTTCAGTTTTTTGTTTGTTTCACAATAAGAAATATTTTGCATCTTCAAAGTGGTAGGCATTTTGTGTAAATCAAATGATACAAACCCCCCKAAAATCTATTTTAATTCCAGGTTGTAAGGCAACAAAATAGGAAAAATGCCAAGGGGGTGAATACTTTTGCAAACCACTGTAATTTCAAGAATATTCATATTTAGGGTTATTTCATATCTGCTGACATATAAATATTTACATTTATTTCAAGTTAATTGCTAACAAATGATAGCTTCAACCCTTAATACTGTGTTTGATGGAGGAGCTAAATGTGGCAGGATGGCCGTGTAAAGCACAGTGCATGGGAGCAGTACGAGGCAGACAGTGCCCTGCACATTACAGTAGGTTTGATGTCAGAACCGTGACTGTACCTCGCTCTCGTTACACTCGCCGGGGGTGTCGCCAGGAACGGACATCTGGTAACATGCATACAGCACTGCCAACTGCTCATAGGTTACCCTGAACTGAAGGTCATCATCATTGACTGGCACTAGCCTCACCTTCAGTGGGAGCGAGGAGGAAGGGAGGAAGGGTGGGGGGATAAGTGGGAGGTAGGTAGGAATGACGAGGAAGATGGTGAAAAAAAGTGGAGGGATTGATAAAGTCAACGTATTGTTGTGGAGAGTGCGGATAGAGAAGGGTGTAAGACAGGTAGGAGAAGAATGAGGACATACAGTATGGAGTTGGGGAGAATGAGGAGGAGGAAGGGGTGGCAGTGGTTTGTAGGGGAGAAGGACAGACAATGGGGGAAGCCAAACAATAAGTGGAGGGTGTTAGACAACGCCACACAAGCAGTTTAGCACTATAAAAAGGTTATACTGAAGCAGTTCAGACTCCCAGTTCAAAGTTCTGTTGATGAGCTTTTCTGTTTAGATTGGTTCAGAGTTTTGAGATCAGTCATGCCAATTGAGATTCCAACCATAAAATGAACAACTACCCAGAACTAAGGATTATGGGAGTCTGAGTCCAGCTGTGGTTCCTGCCTGGAGATAAGGAGTCCAGGGATCCCGAAGATGAGACAAGTGCACTGCCCCCACGTCACGGTTAACGGCGAAACCTCCGAGAGAATGACAGGGGGCTAGAGATTGAATAGAGTGCAAAATATGAAACATCCACATTCACTCACATTTCGACAGGGATCTACACACACATTTACTATCGTATAGATCCAGATATGGAGACAATAGCGATGTGAGATTTACACAGAGAACAACAGGCTGAGGTATAGTATAGCTGTGAGAGATACAGAATGTCTGGTGAGAACCATGGAGTGGAGACAATCCTCCAAGTGTGTCAAGTCCCATCATGGTCTAAAATATAAAACTAACGCTAACACTGAATTTTAAGCTCTAGAGTAGTGGATACTTCAGTCCAACAACTGTGACCGGTTGGGCCGAAATTATAGTTTGGGGTTGGAATAAAAAAATCTAACTAGCAGAAGTGCTGGAAGGAGTGATGGATGGAGGAGGGTGGGACTGAATACCTGACGTCCCCCGTATCCAAACAGCAAGAGGCTGTACCACAAATGGCATTCCCTACATAGTGCACTTGTTTTGAAGTGGTTGGGCCCTCGTGAAAAGGGTAATCTTGCTCTTCTTTCATGTCACCTAATTCCATGTTCTCTCCATTTCCCATCTGTATCATCTTAGTTGCCTGATGACAGAGTGTACACAAACATTGGTCAGAGATACTTCACTCACATTGGAGACAGACTGGTTATACTATTTAGCAAGCTCCAGACAACGACTACATCTGGTGGTTCAAGATGTTTACCCCATGTTGACGAGGTGCACCTGAGGAGGTTATGTGGTTTGTTTTTATATCAATGAAGCCAAAGACACATTTCCACATTGTGTGGACGTTTTATAATAAAGCCAACTGAATTTAGTCTCAACACTGTTCACTGTGTTTTGATATCAGAAACACCTCTTTACCCTCTCCACCCCTCCCTCCACCCCTCCCTCCCTTCCCTGTGCCCCTTCAGCAGCAGTGACCACTGACCTGGCTCTCGGTGGGCTTGTCTGGAGGGTCGTGGTGAATGGCCATCTGGTAGAGTTTGTACACCTGGTAGGGGGCTTCAAAAGAGGCTTTGAACTGTGAATTGGGGGGGGGGGGGGGGGGGGGTTGGAGCGCACTAGCCTCACCTTCAAAAGAGTGACAGGCAAAGAAGGGTTAAGACTAAATGAAGACAGTGGCATTTAAATAGGACACAGAATGATAAGTGGAGAGAAATCCACACAAAGGAGGGTACATATCAAAGCAGGGGAAAAGAGAAAAAAGATTATGAAAGAGAAAGGAGGATAATACCTCTTCCTCTATAAGCTATGTCTACCACTTATGGGTGCCAGCCAACTACTGCAAATCTGTCTGACTTACATTTCTCCTATTCAAGCATGCCAATCAGGAGGAATGGAAAAGCTTGAAACCATCTCGGCTCTTGTCCAACTTGAGAGAGCCCCTTGAGAACATGTAAGACAGGTTGTATCAAATTGTTTTTGAGAGGAAATAAGCATTCTATAGTTCTATTTTCCACATGTGTGTGGGGAAAGGATACACCCAAGTGTGCCTTTTCTATTATATCTCTTAAAAAAGGTCTGTGACTGAATGATCAAGACAATAAACAGCATGCAGAAGCAATACTGTGGCTGGGAGTCATCCAAGTTATTTAAAATTCTGTTTTCTATTACCTCAACCACAGCCACACCCAAGCAGTGAAGTGAATAAAGGAGGGTATGTTTGTGTCCATCTCCATGGAACAAATAGGGTAAATAAATACCACAAGTGTTTTTAGTCATCAAATTGAATAGAAACAGCATTTAAAGACTTTACCTAGGTTGCTTTCCAGAAAAACAAAGTGATCACTTTACACAAAGATAACCTCTGCGTTTGAGTGTGTAATGTGTGTGCGCGCGTGCACGTATGTGTATGACACGGTTTATGTTAGCCGTAATTGCCGGCTTTTGGCCAATAAAATACATTAAAAGCCGATAGAATTGTAGCCGGCCAAATTGTCCGGGGTTGCATATCATACATCCCGATTTCAGCACCATTCTCTCACTCCTCGCGAGCTTCCTTACCTGCATGCGCCTGCTGCTGAGGAGAGCGAGAGTGAAGGTTTGGCTACTGTTGTTTGCAAAGTTGGGGGCCTTTTTTCATTGAAGTAAAWCGAAAGTTGGAGAGTATGCCTAAAGTGAAAAGCCTACAAGGAGAATGTCCTTCGTATGGACAAGCTTTAATATTGTAGTGGACAAAGATGAGAAGAACGTTGGCGCGGACAAATGCAGGCTACTGTGTAACTTGCTATTCAGGTAGAATGCAATTRTGGAACTTATTTTATTTATTTTTCATATTAATAATCATTTGTTTTATTATTATTATTTATATCACCATCACTCTTATTGCAGGCCTATTTATTAATATTAATCTAAACCAGTTCTTTAAATATGCAAAAGGAGTTTTGTTTCATTCTGTTGAGATATTTGTAGGCTAAATTTGATCTGTCTTTTTAATGTCGAGCTCTGTATTTAGTTTACAATGGGTTATAAGTAGACCTGTTATATCATTAAACTACTGCTGTCATTTATTGGGTACAGTAGGCTTTAGCCTTTCTTGGTAATTGCTGAAATATGTGACCGACCGTCTCGATCTTATGTAGCAAAATTTGAAATTGTGTGTTTGTTTTTTTACATTGGACAAAAGTAGAGAACCAGAGCTAGAAAACGGTATATCATACACTCGAGTTGAGGAACAATTAGAAAGTATTTCTGCTTTGAAAGTTGCCAAACTTGTAACCCCACTTTTCAGAAAATGAACCTTTTGGTAAACCTACTGGAGAGCTTTTCTTTGTCTACACCCATTCAGCATAGTTCACACCCTCTTAAACCTTAGCCCCACCCATCTCTTTAAGGATTCACATGAGGCCATGTAAACAGAGTGAGTACGGAAGTGTACTAAACAAACAAAGATTTAAGGACTAAAAGGTAGGTTTATACTACGTCTATCAACATATCTGTATACAGTTGTCGCAGGTACATCACAGATATTCTATTGTCGTCCGGCATCAACTTGTCGTTGTCGTAATGAAAAAGTATTAACACAAAAACTACAGGCTGGATGACATCAGCAGCCTGGTTTTCCAACGTAGCATAACTGGGGTATTTTAACACCAATAAACCCATTTAGTACATGTCAATCTAGCAAACCAGGCAACTAAAAGCAACTTTATAAACAATGTTTTGGTTCGTTTCTAGCTTGTTAGCTAGCTAACGGTAAGTTAGCAGGCTAGCCAGTTCAAATAATGACCATAGCATACAGTGTCAAGAAAAGGTCTGTGAACCCTTTGGAATTACCTGGATTTCTACATACAGTTGAAGTCGGAAGTTTACATACACCTTAGCCAAATACATTTAAACTCAGTTTTTCACAATTCCTGACATTTAATCCTCGTAAAAATTCCCTGTCTTAGGTCAGTTAGGATCACCACTGTATTTTAAGAATGTGAAATAATAGTAGAGAGAATGATTTATTTCAGCTTTGTTTCTTTCATCACATTCCCAGTGGGTCAGAAGTTTACATACACTCAATTAGTATTTGGTAGCGTTGCCTTTAAATTGTTTAACTTGGGTCAAACGTTTCGGGTAGCCTTCCACAAGCTCCCCACAATAAGTTGGGTGAATTTTGGTTCATTCCTCCTGACAGATCTGGTGTAACTGAGTCAGATTTGTAGGCCTCCTTGCTCGCACACACCTTTTCAGATCTGCCCACACATTTTCTATAGGATTGAGGTCAGGGCTTTGCGATGGCCACTCCAATACCTTGACTTTGTTGTCCTTAAGCCATTTTGCAACAACTTTGGAAGTATGCTTGGGGTCATTGTCCATTTGGAAGACCCATTTGCAACCAAGCTTTAACTTCCTGACTGATGTCTTGAGATGTTGCTTCAATATATCCACATCATTTGCCTTTCCTCATGATTCCATGTATTTTGTGAAGTGCACCGGTCCCTCCTGCTGCAAAGCACCCCCACAACATGATGCTGCCACCCCTGTGCTTCAGGGTTGGGATAGTGTTCTTCGGGTTGCAAGCCTCCCCCTTTTTCCTCCAAACATAATGATGGTCATTATGTCCAAACAGTTCTATTTTTGCTTCATCAGGCCAGAGGACATTTCTAAAAAAAAAAGTACATCTTTGTCCCCATATGCAGTTGCAAACCGTAGTCTGGCTTTTTATGGCGGTTTTGGAGCAGTGGCTTCTTCCTTGCTGAGCGGCCTTTCAGGTTATGTCGATGTAGGACTCGGGTTTGCTGTGGATATAGACACTTTTGTACCTGTTTCTTCCAGCATCTTCACAAGGTCCTTTGCTGTTGTTCTGGGATTGATTTGCACTTTTCGCACCAAAGTATGTTCATCTCTAGGAGACAGAACGCGTCTCCTTCCTGAGCGGTATGACTGTTGCGTGGTCCCATGGTGTTTATACTTGCGTACTATTGTTTGTACAGATGAACGTGGTACCTTCAGGCGATTGGAAATTATTCCTAAGGATGAACCAGACTTGTGTAGGTCTACAATTTCTTTCTGAGGACTTCTTTAGAAGTCTTTCTGAGGACTTCTTTAGAAGCTGATTTCTTTAGATTTTCCCATGATGTCAAGCAAAGAGGCACTGACTTTGAAGGTAGGGCTTGAAATACATCCACAGGTACACCTGCAATTGACTCAAATGATGTCAATTAGCCTATCAGAAGCTTGTAAAGCCATGACATCATTTTGTGGAATTTTCCAAGCTGCTTAAAGGCACAGTCAACTTAGTGTATGTAAACTTCTGACCCACTGGAATTGTGATACAGTGAATTATAAGTGAAATAACCTGTCTGTAAACAATTGTTGGAAAAATGACTTGTGTCATGCACAAAGTAGATGTCCTAACCGACTTGCCAAAACTATAGTTTGTTAACAAGAAATGTGTGGAGTGGTTGAAAAACTAGTTTTAATGACTCCAACCTAAATGTATGTAAACTTCCCGACTTCAACAGTAGCTGAGAAAATGCCTCTTAAAAGAAAGCTTGAAGCCTGTGGAAGTCATCAGACTCTTACAGGATTCTTTAAAAGAGGCAGTGCAGTCAAACTAGCCTTTTTCCTTTGTATTATACAATTCTATAACAGCTGATGAAACTAACACTGTAAAAGTTGTCAATAGAGATAAATAAAGCATAAAGCATAAATAGCGCAGACTGACACAATTCTCTATTCTACATGACACGAAGTACTATCTGTTCTACACAATATACTTCTATTGGATTCTGAACTATCTGTGATGTTATATCATCCCGAACAGGCCCCTGCTCAAGTGTTAGCACAATGACTGGAAGTCCATGGGTAACGCTAGTTAGCATTGATTCACGAAACTACCTCTAACTTCCTTCATACTAGACATAAAAATGGTATCCATGAGTTCATCGGACTCTGGGGAAGTAGATAAAGGGCCTTTAACCAAAACTGACATCACTCTAGAATCTACCAACCTCAGCAAAAGTGAAGATGGTTCAATATTTTATACTGGAAAGGGACGTTTATTTTTATTTCCCAGGGCCTTGGTCAAAAGTAGTGCACTAAAAATGGAATAGAGTGCCATTTAGGACGTAACCTGCCTGCAGTAGAACCCCGAGTCAAAAGTTCATTTCCATCTCTTATAAATAATGCTGAGCTCTGCGCAATGGTTTTAATGTGATTAGTTGGGCTAACCTGACCCAATATGTGCTGTCACGCTGTCATTTGGTTGAGTTTGTGATGTGAAGCACATCATTTTCCACTCCAGCTGCACCATCCTCCCCACAGGCACGCATGTTGAAGTCACTGGTTCAGGGAAGCAAGCTCTCTGGCTGGGTCTGAAGGTTGATCCTTTGGAAGTGGATAGCCGTAAAGCAGTACTCACCTAAATCCATTGGAAGGCTAAGTGGAGCCATCACTGTATTACTTACACTTATATAGTTCCCTCAGACTCTCGCTCTCTTACCTCGAAATGGAGCAGGGGACTATCGGGGAAGGATTCGTTGAGGAACTTCTCCAGGGCTTTGGGTTGGCTTAGCTGGACGGGCGTGGCGGGGTTAGAGGTTGCAGAAGCTACCACCCCCCCACCTGATGTCTCTTCTGCTTCTTCTTCGGCCGGTGCTCCTTCCTCAGTTCCTTGGCCTTCCGACACAGTGGCCTGCCAGGGTCCCCTCCTACCCCTGGAGGAGAGATGGAGAGGGGAGGGAGAAGAGGGGAATGGAGACAGGGAGAAAAATAGGAAAAGGCAGGGAGAGGTGAGAAGAGGGGAATGATGAGAGGGAGAGAGGAAGAAATAATTTGTTAGAAATTGTAATGGTATGGATGGGAGTCCAAGTTTCCTATCTAAGGGTGCAAGAACTTGAAGTTAAAACACATCTTAATCCATTTTCACTCCAAAGACAACCATATGGCATTTCCAAAACGGTTCAAGGTGAAAGAATAGTGAAAATAGTCTCGAAAGATGAAATGAGAGCACTTATAAAAAAGTAATAAAATTACTGCTTTATGGAACAGGAGAATAAGTTTCCCTTTCATGCAAGACCTCTGCATGAGGTTTATTAACACGGTATTGTGGGAGTGAAAGAGAGGTGTAACTTTTAACCGTTGTTGGCATTGATTATGAGTCCCACATTTGACCCCTCATGGAAAGTCGGGTTGCCATGTTTGCCTTAGCGTAGCTTTCACACGCCCCCCCCCCCCCGGTAAACTGGTCATCTTTATAAAACCCTCTTAGGCCTCACTCCCCCCTATCTGAGATTTCTACTGCAGCCCTCATCCTCCACATACAACACCTGCCAGTCACATTCTGTTAAAGGTCCCCAAATCACACACATCCCTGGGTCGCTCCTCTTTTCAGTTCGCTGCAGCTAGTGACTGGAAAGAGCAGCAACAATCACTCAAACTGGACAGTTTTATCTCAATCTCTTCATTCAAAGACTCAATCATGTAAACTCTTACTGACAGTTGTGGCTGCTTTGCGTGGTGTATTGTTGTCTCTACCTTCTTGCCCTTGGTGCTGTTGTCTGTGCCCAATAATGCTTGTACCATGTTTTGTTCCGCTACCATGTTTGCTACCATGTTTGCTGCTGCCATGTTGTGTTGCTACTATGTTGTTGTCATGTTGTGTTGCTACCATGCTATGTTGGTGTCTTAGGTTTCTCATGTAGTGTTGTGTTGTAGGCCTTTGGCATTCTAGGTGTCAATTTGTTGAGGTAATCTGAAGAGATTTCATCCCATGCTTCCTGAAGCACCTCCCACAAGTTGGATTGGCTTACGGTCAAGCTGCTCCCACAACAGCTCAATAGGGTTGAGATCCGGTGACTGTGCTGGCCACTCCATTATAGACAGAATACCAGCTGACTGCTTCGTCCCTAAATAGTTATTGCATAGTTTGGAGCTGTGCTTTGGGTCATTGTCCTGTTGTAGGAGGAAATTGGCTCCAATTAAGTGCCGACCAAAGGTTTGGCATGGCGTTGCAAAATGGAGTGATAGCCTTCCTTCTTCAAGATCCCTTTTACCCTGTACAAATATCCCACTTTGCCACCACCAAAGCACCCCCAGACCATCATATTGCTTCCACCACTCTTGACAGATGGCGTCAAGCACTCCTCCAGCATCTTTTCATTTTTTCTGCGTCTTACGAATGTTCTTCTTTGTGATCCGAACACCTCAAACTTAGATTCGTCTGTCCGTAACACTTTTCTTTACAATCTTCCTCTGTCCAGTGTCTGTGTTCTTTTACCCATCTTAATCTTTTCTTTTTATTGGCCAGTCTGAGACATGGCTTTTTCTTTGCAACTCTGCCTAGAAGGCCAGCATCCCGGAGTCACCTCTTACAGTATAATGTTGAGACTGGTGTTTTGCGTGTACTATTTAATGAAGCTGCCAGTTGAGGACTTGTGAGGCGTCTGTTTCTAGACACTCTAATGTACTTGTCCTCTTGCTCAGTTGTGCACCGGAGTTCCCATTTCTTTCTATTCTGGTTAGGGCAGTTTGCGCTGTTTTGTGAAGGGAGTAGTAACAGCGTTGCATGAGATCTTCAGTATCTTGGCAATTTCTCGCATGGAATGCCTTCATCTCTCAGAACAAGAATATATTGATGAGTTTCAGAAGAAAGGTCTTTGTTTCTGGCCATTATGAGCCTGTAATCGAACCCACAAATGCTGATGCTCAACTAGTCTAAGAAGGCCAGTTTTATTGCTTCTTTAATCAGAACAACAGTTTTCAGCTGTGCTACATCATTGCAAAGGGTTTTCTAATGATCAATTAGCCTTTTGAAATGATAAACTTGGATTAGCTAACACAATGTGCCAGTGGAACACAGAGAGTGATGGTTGCTGATAATGGCCTCTGTACACCTGCGCAGATGTTGCATTAAAAATCTGGCTTTCCAGCTACAATAGTCATTTACAACATTAACAATGTCTACATATATTATGATCAATTTGATGTTATATTATTTATTTATTTATTTATTTATTTATTTTTTATCCCATTTCCTCCCAATTTTCGTGGTATCCAATCGCTAGTAATTACTATTTGTCTCATCGCTACAACTCCCGTACGGGCTCGGGAGAGACGAAGGTCGAAAGCCATGCGTCCTCCGAAGCACACCCAACCAAGCGCACTGCTTCTTAACACAGCGCGCCTCCAACCGGAAGCCAGCCACACCAATGTGTCGGAGGAAACACCGTGTACTGGCCCCCTTGGTTAGCGCGCACTGCGCCCGGCGCAAGGAGTCGCTGGAGGCGATGAGACAAGGATATCCCTACCGGCCAAACCCTCCTAACTGGACGACGCTATGCCATTGTGCGTCGCCCACGGACTCCCGGTCGCGGCCGGCTGCGACAGAGCCTGGGCGCGAACCAGAGACTCTGGTGGCGCAGCTAGCACTGGATGCAGTGCCCTAGCCACTGCGCACCGGGAGGCCTATTTGATGTTATTTTAAGGACAAAAAAATCCAGACCCCGTCCCGCAGGAGGCCTTTGGTTATTGTAATAAGAGTTTGTTCTTAACTTCTCTGGGATTTGGGACGCTAACGTCCACTTGGCCAAAACCAGTAAAATGCAGCGCGCAAATTCAAATAAATTCTATAAATCATTCTTCATGAAATCACACATGAAAGACACCAAATTAAACCTTCACAGTTGTGAATCCAGCAACATGTCTGATTTCAAAAAGGATTTACGGCGGAAGCACACAAACGATTATGTTAGGTCAGTACATAGCCACAGAAAAACACAGCCATTTTCCCAGCCAAAGTTAGGAGTCACAAAAGCAGAATATAGATAAAATTATCCATAACCTTTGATGATTTCATCAGATGCACTCATAGGACATATGTTACACAATATGTATGTTTTCGTAATGCTAATTTATTATCAACAAATCTCAGTTTACATTGGCGCCATGTTCAGAAATGCCTCCAAAATATCCGGAGATATTGCAGAGAGCCACATCAAATAACAGAAATACTCATCATAAACTTTGATGAAAGATACATGTTTTACATAGAATTAAAGATACACTTGTTCTTAATGCAACCGCTGTGTCAGATTTCAAAAAAACTTTACGGAAAAAGCAAACCATGCAATAATCTGAGACGGCGCTCAGATATAAACAACATTTCTCCGCCATGTTGGAGTCAACAGAAATACGAAATTACATCATCAATATTCCCTTACATTTGATGATCTTCATCAGAATGCACTCCCAGGAATCCTAGTTCCAAAATAAATTGCTGTTTTGTTCGATAATATCCATTAATTATGTCCAAGTAGCTACTTTTGCAAGCATGTTTAGTACACATGTCCAAACGCTCGCGCAGGTCCAGGCGAACATTGGACGAAAACTTCAAAAAGTTATATTACAGGTCGAATAAACTTGTCAAACTTAGTAGAGAATTAATCTTCAGGATGTTGTTATCATAAATATTCAATAACGTTCCAACCGGAGAATTCCTTTGTGTCTACAGAAGTAATGGAACGCAAGGCGATATCATGTGGAATGCGCGTGACCGGGAACTGGCACTCTGCCAGACCACTGACTCAAACACCTCCCATCCGGCCCCACATCACAGTAGYGGCTTCAGTCAACGTTCTACAAACTGTTGACATAGTGGAAGGCGTAGGAAGTACAAACAGATCCATATCATACTGGGATTTGAATAGGCGATGAGTTGAAAATCGACCAGCCTCAGAATTCTCACTTCCTGTTTGGATTTCTTCTCAGGTTTTTGCCTGTCATATGAGTTCTGTTATACTCACAGACATCATTCAAACAGTTTTAGAAACTTCAGAGTGTTTTATATCCAATAGTAATAATAATATGCATATATTAGCATCTGGGACAGAGTAGGAGGCAGTTCACTCTGGGAACGCTATTCATCCAAAGTGAAAATGCTGCCCCCTATCCTAGAGAAGTTTGTTCTTAATTGACTTGCCTAGTTAAAAAACATAAATAAATACACACCACAAACAGAGCTACATGGAAATCCTTTTCTTTTCCRCTCCATATTCAAAACTGTTTACATGACATCACAGCTCCAAAACATATAAAACAACATTAATTATATTTGGCGACTGCAAGTGATTCAGGGCTTTTTGCGAACACTTGGTTTCAAATTATAGAGTATTAAAAGGGCCAGTGCAGTCAGAATTCTGTTTTTCCTGTTTTATATATCATATTATACAACGGGTGGGTCTAATCGTGAATGTTGATTGGTTAAAAACATATTCCAGGCGGTGTCTATTTCACAAGTTACCACCGGCTAAATCTATAACGTTGAAATGCCTATTTACTCTGTTCCATCTCACTGCGCAATCCACTGTCTCATCAACCCTGCCAGGAAATGTATAAACTTGATTCTCCACTATAAAAAGCATCTAGACATTATCTCCCATTTCTTTTAGACTAGCATTTGGTTTTCAACAGCAGATATTTGTATAAAGCTTGCTGCCTGTCTCTCCGACCTTTTCAATATTGAATTGTGATCTCCACCGTCCCATATAAAGTGAATGTGTCTGAAAGACACTGACAGCAAATTTATCTGGTTGTCATAGCAACATACCACAACTTTTCAGTTGACTGGCTAAATCGATACTTTGTTGCGAAAACTAAAATGGATGAGTGGAACATTTATTTTGATCTTTTCGGCGGCCTGACTATGGATGAACAGGAAAAAGAGATGGCAATAATACGCAGGCATGCAGATTTAGAGGATATCGCATTGAATGACAGAGAAAAGCTGCAACGAAAAAAACACAGTTAAGAATACAAACTGGGCTGTGCGTTGCTTCAAGAGCTGCCTAGCAGAGAAGAAAAAAGTTGTTGACTTCAAAACTGTCACTAAGGAAGAGTTTAACATCCTTCTCTGACAGTTTTATGGAAATGTACGAATTGCAAAGGGGGAGCAGTACAGCATAAGTAGCTWCCTGGTACTCCTGGGTGAGCTCAACCGGCTTTTAACTTCTAATTGGTCCCAATCCCGGATCCGGGAGCACCCCCCACAGTAAAAAAGCTGACTAGCATAGCCTAGCATAGCGTCACAAGTAAATACTAGCATCTAAATATCATTAAATCAAACAAGCCAACACAGATGAAAATACACATCTTGTGAATCCAGCCATCATTTCTGATTTTTAAAATGTTTACAGGGAAGACACAATATGTAAATCTATTAGCTAACCACGATAGCAAAAGACACAACTTTTTTTTCCAACATTTTTTCCTGCATAGGTAGCTATCACAATTTCGACCAAATAAAGATATATATAGCCACTAACCAAGAAACAACTTCATCAGATGACAGTCTGATAACATATTTATGGTATAGCATATTTTTTTAAAAAAGTTGCATATTTCAGGTATAAATCACAGTTTACCATTGCAGCCACTATCACAAAACTCACCCAAACGAATAGAATAACTACAAGAAGCAACGTGTATTACCTAATTACTCATCTTAAAACATTTCTGAAAAATACACAGCGTACAGCAAATGAAAGCCCAACATCTTGTGAATCCAGACAATATTTCAGATTTCTAAGTGTTTTACAGCGAAAACACAATATATCGTTATATTAGCATACCACATGAGCTAACATCACCCCAGCATTGATTCAAGGCAAAAGCGCGATAACGTTATCACCACCAAAATATATTAATTTTTTCACTAACCTTCTCAGAATTCTTCAGATGACAGTCCTGTAACATCATATTACACAATGCATATAGAGTTTGTTCGAAAATGTGCATATTTAGCATCACAAATGGTGGTTATGCTATGTAATCAGTCAAAACATGGCATGCATTCTGGCCGGCGCCATCTTGGAAGGGCACCTAAGTTTACGATTATTTATCGATTAGATTGACTAAAAAATACAGGTTGGACAGCTAATGAAAGATGCATTGGTATTAATGCAACCGCTGATTTAGATTTTTAAAATTAACGTTACTAGACATACAGTGTGCGTTACAGCCAGACTAGTGCCGCAATAATGGCCGAAAAATGCGTTTACATTTTTCCACAAAATACGGAATAAAATCATAAATAGCTCTTACTTTTGGACGAGCTTCCATCAGAATCTTGGGCAAGTGTCCTTTTGTCCAAAAGAATCGTTGCTTTTGTTAAAACGTCCACTTCAACTTCGGAACTAGCAGCTAACATTAGCTACGTGGCACACACATGTCCAAATCCTCAAACGCAATACTACGAAAATTCCGAAAATAGCAATATACTCGCATAAACTGATATAAATCGGTTTCAAATAACTTCGTTATGATGTTTCTAACACCTATATCGAATTAAATCACAGACGGATATATCTTAGCCCGATAACAAGAGCTATTCAACATGCCATTTCATGTCCTCTCTTGCGCCTTGGCGAGCGTCCAAAAGAACGTACAGTCACTCCATTGCCTTTTTATAAACTCTGAGAAATACGTAAGACTCCATTCCACTCTCATGGTTACGACATCCAGGGAAGCGTGCCAGTTTCATTCGATCCATAGGGCACACACAGAGCTTTAAACTGATCTGAGAACAGAGACTATTTTTCTGACCTTCGCATGTCCTGTCATGATTTTCGCTGTAGAAAGAGTTCTGGTTCACCCACAGACATAATTCAAACGGTTTTAGAAACGAGAGATTGTTTTCTATCCAATAGTAATAATAATATGCATATTGTACGAGCAAGAATTGAGTACAAGGCAGTTTAATTTGGAGACGCAAAATGTCGAAGTTGAAATAGCACCCCCTGTAGTGACAAGAAGTTTTTAATCTGGGAACGAAATATCTTCAAAGTGTAAACAGCACCCCCTATTGAGAAAAGGCTAAATGACCCACCTATCGGTCACAGCTGGTGCCTTTTAAAGGACATTGAAAAATCATGTATTTCTAGGCAACATCAAACAGCTAAGGCGGCAAGGAAAAGATATCACAAACAGCCACCCTCCCATCACCGATAACGACATGGCCCAGCTCCAAAACTCCCAGGCTCTGAATCTCAGTACACCAAGGGTTCTGGTCCAGAAAGTGTGGTTCGACCTCCAGTTACATCTGGGTCGAAGAGGAAAAGAGGGGAACAGACAACTAAAGCCCAACTCATTCCTCGTAAAAACAGACGAGAACGGTCTAAGGTATGTTGTTCATAGCCTGTTTGTGTTATTTCTAAGTTGCACGCGTAATTAGGCTACTGGAAAACAATATTATAACAACGCATTCTCTCAGATACACCACTCTCACATATAACGAGGCCACAAAGAATCATCTGGACCCAAGGGAGAGTGGCAGAGAGTCAAATAGGGGATTCATGTTCGAGCAGCCAGGGAACCCACTATGCCCAGTGATGTCACTGGAGAAATATCTATCGYAATGCCTGGAGAACACCCTTGCATTTTATCTCCACCCAAGGAGAGAATCGGGGACTCYATCTGGTACACATCAGAGCCGATGGGCGTGAACTATCTGGCAGCACTTCTACCCAAGATCTGGGTAGAAGATCAGGGCAGCGGGAACAACTACATACACAAATCACAGCATCAGGACCACGACAATCCAGAAACTGGCCAATGCTGGTTTAGAAGCGAGGGAGATTGTCAGTGAGTGGGCATCAGTGCGAAGGTTCGCTCCATAGCTATGGGCATCTGTCACTAACAGACAGTTAACGCTGGAGCAACATCCTGGCAGAAAACAAAGCGAATTCTGCAGCACCATCAACACCCAAAAGGCTGAAGCAAGGCAGCAAAAGTAGTAACACAGACTCTAACATATATTTAAACCAATGCACAATCCAGGGGAATGTACAGATAAATGTGACATACAATAAGTATCTATAGCTATGTCAGCTGTGGTGGAAAACAAAATGTATGGTTTCATTTATTAAAATTAGCTCAAATGAATGTCATGGATTGTCTATCTTTTGTCTGAACAGTGTCCTGATAAGAGAGCATATTTTATTCTGGCAGGCAAAGTCGCGCATCATAAGCTCATTGTTATGGATGTATCTAAATAAATCGTAACTAGAAAACAGCTTTAACAAATGTAAATGTAGCAACTTAGCTGTTATTCTGGCTGCACTTTTTGACGTGACTGTAAATTAGCCGTAGTTAGCTAGCTAGCAAGCAAGGGATAAGAACGTTGCCAGTCAGTATGGGAATGGAACATTTAGAAGGAACGACTGGGTCGCWTTTATAGATACAGAACAAAAAGAACGAACGAACGACTAGCAACACTAGATGTGTTGGGACTATATATTGTGGAATGATGAAATAGTACGAATAAATTAATCAAAATTAAATTTAATGAAAATATGTCGATCATTATTTGAATATGTTGGTAACCTGTTGTATAAAATTGATAATGCCCGAGAAGCCAGTGTTTGTTTGATATATTTGCACGGTTTGCCGGCCCTCGATATAGCAAACAAAAACCAGCTTCTCGGGCATTATCACTTAATTGTACAACAGTGTAAAAGTGTGAATTTTGATCAGTGCCATTTCCTGATAGTTGCTGGTTGGAAATATTATCTACACAGGACCTTCCATTCAGAAAGGTTTGCATGAGCTGGAGTTTCGGCTTTCTATGGTGACATCACCATGCGGTAAATTGGTTAACAGACCAGTAACAAAAGAGAGTCCCAAACCACTCTGCCAATAACAGCTAGTTTTCAGCTTTCCCCACTCCCAGACAGTCGTAGCAACATTTTTACTTGAGAAATAGTTTTGCTAAAAAGCCATTTTAAATGGAAATCTATTACAGTAAGGTACTTCTATATCACCCAGAAATGATTTGATATAAAAACAGCTCCATTGGGCCTTTTAACTTAGGAGATGGAAGCTCCTCAGCCTTGGGGAGTTTCCAATCGAATGAAGTAGATTTTGGCTATAGCGGGTGGGTGATCTTGACCATTGTTTGTTTGTGTATGGTGTGGGCGTTGGATGGTTTGGACGGGGCTGCAGATTTAGATGGGAAAAAGCAGTGCTCAGCTCCCCAGCATGTAAATAGCTGCTCCACATCAGAGTACTGGCAGAGGGGTGTGTTGCTGACAGCAGAGAGAGCACATTATAACCACAGGAGCAGCTCCTACAGAGAAAAACATACAGACCAGGCTGATGCGTCTGTAGATCTCCTACAGACAGGAGTAAGGTAAGGAAATTGATCTTCTTGTAGACTGTAAGCATTTAGCTTATGTCTGTAATTTTGCTACACAACGTTCCAGTAGATTGTTCTAAAACCATTATTTGGACAATAGTAACCTATGCACTATGTTGATTCCTGCTATGAAGGTATCTGCCTGTCCCGGTTTCGCTGTAGGCTGCTGACTCTTACACCCTCTACCCACTGTGTGCACGGAGGATGGAGAGATGCATTCTAAGAAACACAAGCATATGACCGTTGCTCAAAATGCTATTGTAGGAAAAATAGAGTTTTCAAAGCATGTTGTTCTAATGTTGTTGTAGTTACAGACAGTCACAGGTTTCTGTGAGTATATAATGTATTTATCGCCTCTTAATATTGAGTTAATGGTACCAATTTACAATCAGAGTAGGCTGTGTAGTATGGTGGATGKCCCTGCAGAGTGGAGCCGAGGTCGCCTAGCACTGTAAAGTTTGAGGAACATTAGCCTAAATTTACTGACAGATTAATAAATTAGGCGTCAGAAGTGGCACAGCAGTCAAAGGCACTGCATCGCAGTACTAGAGGCGTAACTACAGACCCGGGTAGGATCCCAGGCTGTGTTGCAGCCGGCCGCGACCGGGAGACCCATGAAGCAGTGCACAATTGGACCAGCATCGTCCGGGTTAGGGGAGGGTTTGGCCAGCCGGGATGTCCTTGTCCAAACAAGCTCTAGGGACTACTTGTTGCAGGCCAGGCGCATGCACGCTGACGTCGGTCGCCAGTTGGACAGTGTTTCCTCTTACACATTGGTGCGGCTGGCTTCTGGGTTAAGCGAGCAGTGTTTAAAGAAGCAGTGCGACCTCCGCCTCCGCCAGAAGCAGTGCGACCTCCGCCTCTCCCGAGTCCGTACGGGAGTTGCAGCGATGGGACAAGACTAACTGCCAATTGGATATCACGAAAAAGGGGTAAGAAAAATCTATAAAATATTTTTTAAATTATCCCCGAACTGAGACGTTCTCGAGAGGTGGTCTGAGTTCAGTTCGCTTGAATTCCTCAGTCCGGTTCCCGTTTTTAGGGTAATGTAAACACAAAGCTCCCCAGGTTTGCTTGTCATTATTCTCGCACGACACACTAGACTCGTCTGAAGTCAGTCCAGCCGATCTGCCAACTTTTGTCTGTAGTGTCGAACAGTTTGGGCTGCACACTAATATGACCCATTAATGGAAAGGTGAGACTCACGAACACATGCATGTTTTGACTCCCACAGCCCTCAAGACTCGTCTGAAGGTCCCCCGGTACCAGTTGAAAAAACTTTATAGAAGTATACTGTATATGGAGACAGTTTAGTGCCAAAAGTAAGGGGTTAAATACATATAAAAAAATACATATATAATGTTTCCTGCTCTTTCTTATATCACTCAGAGAAAGGACAGACACTTCAGAAAAAACTTATGTTTTTGGGACTATCTGTTCCATGTACTGAATCTGTTATTCAATGCGTTTGTATGGGCTAATAGCAGAAAGGCCAATATTTTTTCCCCCCCTTCAAATTATATACATATATTTTTTTTTTGATACTTCAAGGTGTCTTAAAATTCTAAATCAAATAGCTAAATGATCCTTGGTATGACCTCTTTAAAACAATTCCACATTGCTTAGTAGAACACCCCCCACCCCACCCCCGGCCCGGGTTAGACAGGGCTTAGACTCTTTTGGGTTAAAGGGGCAGTAGCCTACATTGGGTGTACAATTTTAAATTACAGCATTATTTAATCTTCAGTTATTKTTCTGGTATTTATTCTGTTACCAATAATATTTACATGTTAATGGTATATTCTGATTACATTTATTGTCTCATCTTAACAAAATGCAGTCTATTAGCTTCCAAAATGTAAGTACATTTACAGTTGAGTCATTTAGCAGACACGCTTATCCAGTCGGAAGTTCACATACAGCTTAGCCAAAAACATTTAAACTCAGTTTTTCACTGACATTTAATCCTAGTAAAAATTCCCTGTCTTAGGTCAGTAAGGATCACCACTTTATTTTAAGAATGTGAAATGTCAGAAAAATAGTAGAGAGAATGATTGATTTATTTCAGCTTTGATTTCTTTCATCACATTCCCAGTGGGTCATTCCCAGAGGTTTACATACACTCAATTAGTATTTGGTAGCATTGCCTTTAAATGGTTTATCTTGGGTCAAACGTTTCGGGTAGCCTTTCACAAGCTTCCCATAATAAGTTGGGTGAATTTTGGCCCATTCCTCCTGACAGAGCTGGTGTAACTGAGTCAGGTTTGTAGGCCTTCTTGCTCGCACACGCCTTTTCAGTTCTTCCCACACATTTTCTATGGGATTGAGGTCAGGGCTTTGTGATGGCCACTCCAATACCTTAACTTTGTTGTCCTTAAGCCATTTTGCCACAACTTTGGAAGTCTGCTTGAGGTCATTGTCCATTTGGAAGACCAATTGCGACCAAGCTTTAACTTCCTGACTGATGTCTTGAGATGTTGCTTCAATATAGCCACATCATTTGCCTTTCCTCATGATACCATCTATTTTGTGAAGTGCACCAGTCCCACCCCCACAACATGAAGCTGCCACCCCCGTGCTTCACGGTTGGGATAGTGTTCTTCAGCTTGCAAGCCTCCCCCTTTTCCATACAAACATAATGATGGTCATTATGGCCAAACAGTTCTATTTTTGTTTCATCAGACCAGAGGACATTTCTCCAAAAAGTACGATGCAGTTGCAAACCGTAGTCTGTCTTTTTTATGACGGTTTAGGAGCAGTGGCTTCTTCCTTGCTGAGCGGCCTTGCAGGTTATGTCGATATAGGACTAGTTTTACTGTGGATATAGATACTTTTGTACCTGTTTCCTCCAGCATCTTCACAGGGTCCTTTGCTGTTGTTCTGGGATTGATTTGCACTTTTCACACCAAAGTATGTTCATTTCTAGGAGACAGAAAGTGTCTCCTTCCTGAGCGGTATGATGGCTGCGTGGTCCCATGGTGTTTATACTTGCGTACTGTTGTTTGTACAGATGAATGTGGTACCTTCAGGCATTTGGAAATTGGTTCAAGGATGAACCAGATTTATGGAGGTCTACAATTTATTTTCTGAGGTCTTGGCTGATCTTTTTTGATTTTCCATTTTCTGGAATTTTCCAAGCTGTTTAACGGCACAGTCAATTTAGTGTATGTAAACTTCTGACCCACTGGAATTGTGATACAGTGAATTATAAGTTAAATAATCTGTCTGTAAACAATTGTTGGAAAAATGACTTGTGTCATGCAAAAAGTAGATGACCTAACCGACTTGCCAAAACTATAGTTTGTTAACAAGAAATGTGTGGAGTGGTTGAAAAACAAGTTTTAATGACTCCAACCTAAGTGTATGTAAACTTCCGACTTGTATATATAGCTGTCCAATAACATGTTCTGATGCAATGGCTTGTCCTGCACTTCGTAAAAACCCAGAGGGAATTGAGTGAATGTTGGAGAAAGATCTTGGTTCCTTTCTAAACATAGCAATGTGACTGCAAAGAGGACTCCAACCTTAAAGGTGAAGTGAACTGAGTCCTCATTCAAAGGCAAGGGTAGTGTGAATACAAAGAGAACCGAGTTATTTTGCCTTTTTAAAATTGTTATTTTACCTCAGTTCACTTGAGAGGACTGAGATCGGTTCTTTTAGAGGACTATACAAAATATTCACATTGTTATTGTGCACCTGTATCCGAATCCCACGTTTTTTAAACTTTTTAACAGTACTAAGCATGTTTGTAGGACTTAACATTTTGAAATCGAAATGTATCTAATGAAGGTACTTTACAATTTGTGACCAACTGGCTCAAATCGTTCTTATGTAGCAATATTTGAAATTGTGTTTTTTACATTGGATAAAAGTAGAGACTCAGGGCTACAAAACGGTATATCATACACTGCATTTTTAAAACCTCTACGGACCCCCCATCCCGGATCCGGGATCATCCTTATCAAAAAAGCTGACTAGCATAGCCTAGCCTAGCGCCACAGGGATATCATATAATATAATTTCATGAAATCACAAGTCCAATACAGCAAATGAAAGATAAACATCTTGTGAATCCAGCCAACATTTCCGATTTTTAAAATGTTTTACAGCGAAAACACAATATATATTTATGGTAGCTCACCACAATAGCCAAACACACAACGCCATGTTTCCACCGCAAAGGTAGCTTTCACAAAACCCACAAATAGAGATAAAATTAATCACTAACCTTTGAACAACTTCATCAGATGACAGTCTTATAACATCATGTTATACAATACATTTATGTTTTGTTCGAAAATGTGCATATTTATAGCTACAAATCCTGGTTTTACATTGTGAATACGGCGCCATAATGCACCAAATTGTCCGGAGAAATTTTGGACAGTCACGTAATCTAACCAAAAAACTCATCATAAACTGTTAGATTTAAAAAAATWACTTTAGTACAAAGTACAGCATGCAATATTGTGAGACAGCGCCCAGCAATTCTCCGCCATGTTGGAGCCAACATATACCACAAAAATACGAAATAACATCATAAATATTCTCTTACCTTTGATGATCTTCCATCAGAATGTAGTGCAAGGAGTCCTATTTCCACAATAAATCGTTGTTTTGTTTTAGAATGTCCATTTCTTCTGTCGAATTAGCAACTTTGGCTAGCATTGTGGAGGGCACATGTCCATCAACTCTTGGCGCATGGAACGGAAAATTCCAAAAGTCACAATAAACGTCGAATAAACTGGTCAAACTCGGTTGAAAATCCATCTTTATGATGTTTTTCTCATATGTATCCAATAAAGTCAGAGACGGAGCATTTCGTCGTGTATACCTAATGCATTTCAGAAGACAATGTCGTGTTCCCTTGTGCGCAGCTGAATACTGCCAAAAGGGCGGACCTGTCACTCCAAAAGCTCTCATTCGGTCTCACATCAAGCTAGACACCCCATTCAACATTCTACTGCCTGTTGACATCTAGTGGAAGGCGTATGAAGTGCATACAGATCCATAAATATAAGGCAATTGAATAGGCAAGCCCTGACACAGAGCCCCATTTTCAGAATTTTCACTTCCTGTTTGGAAGTTTGCTGCCAAATGAGTTCTGTTTTACTCACAGATATAATTCAAACAGTTTTAGAAACTTCAGAGTGTTTTCTATCCAATAGTAATAATAATATGCATATTGTATGATCTAGAACAGAGTATGAGGCCGTTTAATTTGGGCACGATTTTTTCCCAAAGTGAAAACAGCGCCCCCTATTTCCAAGAGGTTATTAAGGAACAATGGGAAAGTAATTCTGCTTTGAAAGTTGACAAACTTGTAAACTCACTTTTGAGGAAATGGCCTTTGAATGTTTTGGTACCTAGTGAAGAGCTCTTCTTTGTCTACACCCATTCCGCATCATTCACACCCTCTTAAGTTTTAGCCCCTGTCACGTTCCTGACCTATTTCGGTTAGTTTGTTGTATGTGTTAGTTGGTCAGGACGTGAGTTTGGGTGGGCATTCTATGTTGTGTGTTTCTATGTTGGTTTAGGGTTGCCTGGTATGGCTCTTAATTAGAGGCAGGTGTTTTGCGTTCCTCTAATTAAGAGTCATATTTAGGTAGGTTGTTTCACTGTGTTCGTTGTGGGTGGTTGTCTCCTGTGTCTGTGTATATGTTTGCACCATACGGGACTGTTTGCGGTTTGTTCATTTTATGTAGTCTGTTCCTGTTCGTTTCGTTCTTCACGTTATATGTAAGTTCGTCGTTCAGGTCTGTCTGCATCGTTTATTTGTTTTTGTTAGTTTATTCAAGTTTAGTTTGTTTTTTCGTCGTGTTCAATAAATTCATCATGTCATTTCACTACGCTGCGCCTTGGTTCAATCACTACTCCTCCTCTTCGGATGAAGAGGAGGAGGAAAACCGTTACAGCCCCACCCATCTCATTTCGCTCTCAGCGCGTTCAGAGTGCACACTTGACGCTTTGGCTGATGATTTGTTTACCTCTGGATAACATGAAAACAGCCTAACCAGCTCTGCTGGCAACAATTTCATTACGCTTTTTTTGCCGACGTTTACTGACACCAGCTATATTCAATGGCTGTTTTGCGTTTGTAAATTCATCAGTTATTTGACACTCTGGCATACTCAGACTGAATTTACAAACTCACCCAAAATGGTTACTAGTATAGTGGAGTCTTTTGTTAAACCTTTCACATGTACCATCACACAGGTGTGATCATTCTACAGTGATCCCTGTAGCGTACGATCACACCGGTGTTATATAGAATGGCCAGTTTCGATTGATGCAACAATCAGCATTTGAGCTGGCCACACTTTTTTCAGAAAWTTTTTGCACAAACACAGTCCTTACAAAGTTATGTCCAGAATGTGAGCAGTTTATTTTTGGATGCAATGTTCAGAAATTCACAGAAATATCTACAGCATAACACAATCATCCAAACCGGAAAAATGTAGGCTACATTTGTCCTAGCGCTAACTGAGGAAAGATTGATGTAAAACAAGTGGTCATATTTGTATAACTCTCGCTGACAAACTACAATATGAATTAGCTAATAGAAATGACTATTTAAAATGAATCACATCATGGGTGAGCTCACCATTGATCGAAATAATTAAGTAAAACACTCTAGAAATCGAAAGTAATCCGATGATAGGTAGTTTTTTTCCCTCACAGAAACCATTTTTGGTCCAACAAAACGATTACGTGAAACCCAGAATTCATTGTATGTCAACAAACATGCCTCCACACACAGCTGGAATTAGCTTAGCTCATCATAATCAGTACAACCTTAAAAAAAGTATTTTACACAAATAATATGTGCCCATTACAATCTATGCAAGAATCAGAATGCATGATTGTCACCGGTAATTGAAAATGTGAATAAAACAGTAAATATATAAATAATTACCACACAAAACATTTTCTGATAGTGATTTATTGACACAAGTAGCGRGTGCTGGCAGTCAATCACGTAACCTCTCACTCCCACTCTGAGCCATTCAGTTTTGTTGTTTATGTATGTAGCTATTGAGATAAGCTGTTGCATTAGCAATGTCTTTCAAAAGGAGACAACTCACAAATGTGGAAATTCTGGAGATTATTTTAAAATTCTAGTATGAAAGACAGGAATCAGATTCTGAGAGTGACAGTGAGGAGCTGCCCCTCAACCTCGTAGCCATTGAGAACCCTGAATCTGAGGACCCTTGTCCACTGACGAAGTCCCAGGTCCCTTTGAAGATGCTGATGGAGGCAGACCGACAGTGGATGAAGTAAAGGAGTTCTGTGGTAGCCGGAAGGCTGCCAGCCATTTCACCCCTCCTGGCCCTGCTGTTTGCTTTGATGAGTCCCAGTCTGGAGTGCAACGCCCCTTGCCATTTCCAACTGAGGCAGAGGGCTTCAAGTTGTTTTTGACCGAGGAGCTGGTGGGAGACATAGTAGAGGAGACCAATCGCTATGCCTTGAAGCTACAGGAGAAGAGAGAGCCAGGAGTGGGGGCAAAACTCGCTAAATGGGTGACAACCATAATTAGTGAAATGTATACCTTCCTGCTGACAGTCCATCTCACGGGGATAGTAAAGAAGAACTCCTTAAGAGAATACTGGAGCACAGATCCTATGTTTGCAACTCCCTTCTTTGCCACCCTCGTTTCCCAAGACTGCTTCCTAGTTCTGCTGCGATGCCTGCATTTCGTCAACAATGCTACTGCCATCCTAAATTACCTGTTATATAAAATAAGAAATGTTCTTATCAGCCTGACATCAGCATTTGGTCTGGTCTCTGTGCCATACAAGGACCTATGCATTGATGAGTCCCTGATGTTATGGAAAGATAGGCGGCTGGCATTCCATCAATATATTCCCTCCAAAAGGCACAAGTTCTTTGTCATGTGCGACATGAAGACAGGATTTGTTCAGGACATTATAGTTTACACAGGGTCCACCACTGACATCCAAAATGCAGAGAGGGGAGGTGGAGTTCAAGGAGAACGGTCAACAGCTGGCAGTAAAGTGGCATGACAAACGAGACGTCCATGTCCTCTCCACTGTCCATACAGCAACTATGTCAGCCACAGGGAAGGTGGACCACCTGACAGGAGAGAGAAAAATCAAACCAGACTGTGTGCTTGACTATAACCTCAAAATGGGGGCAGTGGATAAGGCGGACATGATAAACAGCTTTAGGAAAACACTAGGAAAACTAGGAAAACAACCAAGTGGTATAACAAGATATTTTTCCATCTGATCGACAATGCTGCCCTCAACGGCCACATAGTTCACCGCCAACTAACATGTAAGATGATTACTGAACAAGGTATTTTTGTAATTGGATGTACAATTCACATACAAATCCATTATGCAATTATACTGACAATATCTCACACACCTACCCACTGCCGCATCATCCTCCCCACTCCCTCATCCTCCCCACTCCCTCATCCTACCCACTCCCTCATAGGTAAAGTCATTACCTACCAAAAGTACAGAGAGAACCTCATGAGAGCTGCTGCGGACAATCCCCTACGCCTCACTGCATGGCATTTTCCCTGCAAAATCCCTCAAACTGCTGCTCAAGGTATTCACACACGAAGGCACTGCAAAGTCTGCCTGTCTGGCACCAGGAGAAGTAAGGAGAGGAGGTTGACAAAGTACATGTGTTTAGCTTGTGATACACCTCTATGTGTTTCACCATGCTTTGAGGAGTATCATATGCTCAAGCACTATTGAGCACATCTGCAGCAATTAGTGACCGACGGACCTGACAGGTTACTTTAGAGGTGGGGGTGGAAATGCAGTTGTTGTTCAGTCACTGCATGAATATTAAATATGGGTTATGCATATTCCGTTTTTTTTCCATCTAGTAAAACAAGTTGTTGTTTAACCAACCACCAACAATAGACGACTATTGCATATTGGCCTATGTGTTTTCTTGCTGTGTTTTCATCCAGTAAAACTGTTGTGTACACTAGCATACAAAAGCTGGCCTCAATCTTCAGCTCTAAAGATGTCCAGCTCCAGCTCCAGTTYTGATATTGGCAAGTACTGTTTGTGGTTTCTGAAAGTACAGAATAAAGAGGAATTATTAATTAGAATACAATAAGGATAAAGCAATAAAACAATATTACAGAGAAGTAACATAATAAACACTGCTATAGAAATAGTATATTGCATTGACAAAATCACAAATTTGAGTTATAACAGTAAGAAACTAACTTTTGAGATCCACAAGGGGGCAAGGCAGGGCAGAACAGAGCTATGCTAAATAGACCAAATAAACAAACCATGGTCATATTTTTTATTTATTTAACTTGGCAAGTAATTTAACAACAAATTATTATTTACAATGACGGCCTACACCGGCCAAACTCTGACAACACTGGGCCAATTGTGCGTCGCCCTATGGGACTCACAGCCGGTTGTGATACAGCCTGGTTTCGAACCAGGGTGTCTGCAGTGACACCTCTAGCACTGCGATGGAGTGCTAGCTTCAAAATACAACACAAGCTAATACTTCTCTGATGCAATTAGCATTGTTTTACAGAGCTAATAGAAGAATGTAGCACATAAGCACAATTGAATATAACACCATAAAGATTATGAAATGAGTAACGTTACCTCACGTGTCCGCGGTTATAAGGAATATACACAAATATATTATGCTCCATGCATACAGTAAGCCACAATAGAACACTTTGATAGAAACACACATTTCCAAAGTTATTATTAGTAACTAAAACAACAATGACTGCGATGCGGGCAACAGATGGAAAATGTTAACACCTCCCGTCAGATCCTGTTCTGACGGGAGATGCGCAAATGTCTGCAGACTTGAACTGCACAAACAATTGGGAAGTGTTTGGGGAATTAATTGTCCGCAAAAGCAAAAATGACTATATTTATGTGGTTGAATGAGGAGGCAGAACACTCCTCAAATCAAACTGTTCTTGGACAATACAAACTTGTTAGAAAATCATTTGAAATTTGAAGTTGAAACAGCCTATAAACAGAATAAATTACTTGGTTTGAGGGCAGCGCGAATTAAATGTACTGTTGTGTAACAATCACATTCTGGAATGGAGAGAACGCTGGGGCGACCGTCAGAGATATTTGGAACTCACGCATGAAAAGGTTAAGACATGTAGCTAGCTAGCTAGGTAAACAATGAACCTAGCTAGGTAAACAACTTGTAAGGTCATACACATCACGTAACTTCCGCTAGCGTGCCAGCTAACATTAGGCTCTATCTAACCAAGCAAACGGCTCTGGGATACGAATAATATCATACACGTAACGTTAGCTAGGGAGCCAGCCAGCTAACGTCAGCTAGCTAGCTAACAGTACTCTTTAACTTAAGAAATGTAACTAGCTAGCTAGGTAAAAAATGAACCTAGCTAGGTAAACAATGTGTAAGATCATACATGTCACGTAATGTTAGCTAGCGAGCCAGCCAGCTAACGTTAGCTAGTTAAACAACAATGAACATAGTGCCAACTCATGACGTTACTACGCCTTGAATGAATCTGCTGGTAGTGGTAGCTAACCAACCAGGTTCAATGTTAGCTAGTTAACATTAAGCTCTAACTAGCAAAGCAAATGGCTCTGAGATATGAATAATATCATACACGTAACGTTAGCTAGCGAGCCAGCCAGCTAACATAAGCTAACAGTACACTTTAGCTTGAAATGAAACCACTTTCTGTCAAAATTAGAAACGTGTAATATCTGAAAATGTAGCTAGCTAGACTATCTTGCCCATATCCATCATCATGCATGATGGATGCGTCTCCCTGTCACGGGTGACATGCCATGGTTTCCCTTAGTTTGAAGATGTAATCAGGTGTTTTCTGGTGTTTTCTCCATCTCTTTAGCTATCATACTCTAATTCCACTGTTTATCAAAACTCGATCCTCCAGAAAGTAGAGGTGTACACGATACATTAAAAAAGCCGTGTTCGACAGGATTACCAACACAGACTGACCAGCTCAAATAGACAGGAGCCTGCTACATGGCAGACCAATCCAAACTCATCTCTCGGCATGTCCAGCCCACTCATTATCTCAGCCAATTATGGCTAGTGGGAAGGTTGCTGACTTTCTGTGGCTTAACCAACTAGGCTCTAATTTAACAATTGTATTCATATTTACAGATGGCATACAAGTACACATTTGGATTTTAAAAAATACGTTTACGTACAAATGGCTCTCCTGTGAAGTAGTGACCCGCAACATACGAACAGGTTAATGTCGGACCATGGTGGGTGGGTGTGGTTCGAGGGAGAGAGAGAATCACTGTCTATATTATGTCAGTGTGTTTCTGTATTTATATGACTTTATGCTACTTAAAGAAAAGTGTGTGTGGCTGGGGAGGCAGGACAGGGTGAGTGCTATTGATTTTATGAAGTGTTAACTGCTGGAGTGGGAGTATCTGTCTTCCACAGGAACAGCTGTGTCAGTTTTTTCTTTACCACGGCTGCCTGCTCTGTCCTCGTAACTCTTTGTGTGTGTAAGGTAGAATACCTATCTGCATGTATTTGTGTATGACTGCTAGAGAGAGGGGGTGGATGGTCTAGAGACGTGTATCTGTATGTGAGAGAGGGAAAGTATGAATGATAGAGTAGAGGCTTTGTGTGTGTGCCTGTTAGAGGAGGTGCATGATTTACAGAGGTGTGTGTGTGTGTGTGTAAATGTGTCCATGATAGAGAACACGTAAATGATGGAGTGCGTGGTTGAATGTTTCCATAACGGTGTGAACAGGACAGGCTGATCATGGGACGAGTACATGTGTTTGTGGATCAGTCAAACAGTGTTCAATTTGAACATAGACCAGACCATGGGCCTGGACTGCTCTGTGACCGCTTTATCTTGCCCTGACCATGTTTAGTTTATACTCATTTGGAGGGGAACCATTTGATCTGCTCTCTGTTTATATCTCCTCCTCGGAAACGTTCACTCTCTTCAAAGTCACCTTGAAAGACTAACAGGAAACTAAGAGAATGTGAGGATATACAGGGGAAGGAGGTAATACTCTCTCGTCATCAACTAGACACTTCATATCCTCTGTCTGTCTCTGTCTGTCCCTGTGTGTGTGTAATCTAGGAGCACTCATTCGAATTGAGAATATCAATGCATTTGAATTGGGAATATTAATGCTTCTTTGTTGCATTCATTGTTAATACTCTGCTGTCAATCTCGCTTTAATGATGCATAATTGAATCCGATTGGCTCATCCATAATCAACACAGTACCTTGGTGTCTACTGTCTAGACACTATCACTCAACCCACCCAATAGCATTAGCACCCAGAAAACTGCAAATTAACCGTGATTGAGGGATTTTATCTATATACTATTTTAGGGCCTGATTCAAAGTTAAGGGTGAGCTACTCAGACCTTTCGCTTAATCATTCATTGATGTCGATATGCTCTATCATTCATACGTTCCCGCTCTGACACACGTCTTGTGTAAGAATTGGAGGTAAACATGCAGATCTCAAGTCAGAATCACACCCATATAGACACTGACAGGAGTGTACTGTATGTGGAGACATTAGTTAGTGTAGGTCTACATTAAAGGCTGAGGATCGTTTCCTCCAGTGTCACACCGTAGCAAAACGTTTTGCAACTGAAAACGAAAACAAGCTTTCTGATTGGACTAGTTCAGGTAGTCCCTCCTTGTTTCAGTCAGTTTTTTTCAGTTTGTTCATTTTTGGTGTCTAGTGAATATGTTCCTGGCACTTCTTGGCTCAGTGTTGCCTTGTCCTGATTGGTTTCCGTGGTCGCCACTATGACGTTCACAGAGCGAGAGAGAAAAAGCAAGAGTGTTTTCGGTGGCGGGTGGCAACAGGACAGGCAGGAAATGGCCCTCGTTTCCTTATTGCTCCAAACAGGACGTGGGCGTGTAAACTGTTGACATGGGATGCCCAGAGCACTGGAGGGGCTGGCAGGAGGGGAGGGGAAGGGATGGAGTTACTGGAGCTGCATTGTGTAATATATGTGTGTCTGTGTGTGCGTGCGTCAACAGAGTAGTGTGTCTTTTTATTTATGTCCCCTGTCATTTAACTGTAGTTGCTACTGTCACGGCCCCTCTGCATTGCAGGGGCGGTTCCTCCTGCAGACAGAGGAGGGTCGTTAGTGATTGGAGCCACCTGGGCTCAGGGTATAAAACTGCTTCACTAATTATCTCTCTCTCTCTCTCTCTGCTCCTCCAGGTATGATCCTGTTTTGTTTGTTCCTTTGTAGTTTGCATAGTTTTCACTCAGTCATATTCACACACAGATTCACGCATCCATGCACTTTACATACACCTTACATTATGATACTTCCACACCTCATTCCTTTTTCTTTGTTTAAAGTTAATAGTTCGGTTTATAATAAAGAACATTTTTAATTGGCCTATACCTGTTGTTCGTGTCCCCTCATTTTTGTCACAGGCTATGAGCCGGCCTGTGACAAGTGGGGGCTCATCATGGATAGTAGTTAACTTGGGTTAGTTTAGTTCAGATTGCCCAAAAATTGTTTGAGGGGATGTTTTGGTTAGGCCAATATTGTTGAAGAGAGCGTTGAGAGCCATGTGTTCTTTTGGTTCAGTTAGCTTGGTAACTAAGCAATTCACTCTGTGTTTTTCTGGGTTTTGTTCAGGTGGGAGTCCTCTCCTGTTCAGGCTTATCAGCGAGTGTCAATAGGAGGCTCGTGGTGTTTTTGTTATAGGTGGCAGTGAACGTGGGTAGAGCATCCCTTTCCCTTTTCCCCTACATTGGCTCGGGAGCACCTCCGTGGTTATGGGGGGGCTGCCAGTTTCTGGTTGTCTTTTCCACTCCACTGGTTTTGTGTGCATAAAACCTCACCACATGTGACTGCACGAAGACCAGGGCCAGTTAGTTAGTTGTTTTTGGAGGATAGTGGGGTGTGGCTCCTGTCCTTGAACCCAGACTGACAGCAGGTGAGTTGTGTGTTTTTTGGAGCATTTGTAATAATTGTATTGGTTGAGGAAAATGTCTTCCATTTTGAGTAGTTTTGTTCACGCTCCTTCAGACGTAGCCTTAGAGTTGTGTACTAAGGAGCAGTTAATTGAAATTGCTGAACATTATCAGATTGAGATTGTTGATAAAAAAATTAGAGACTGGGGAATGGGTGTTTTTGGCGGTCAGTCTGCTAGTAGTGAGGGTGAAAGTTTTCAGTCTAGCCCTTCATTAACTTTTGATCAGCAGAGAGAGCTGTTGCAAATGCAGTTAGAGCGATTGAGAAATGCTAATAGACCAGAAYGACTACCACAGTTTGATGTTTCACAGAATCTTTGTTTGTTGCCTAAATTTGATGAGTCAGATCCAGACACATACTTTGCTTTATTTGAGCGTATTACAGAAACTAGAGCTTGGTCAGATTTGGACATGACTATGTTGTTGCAATGTGTACTTACAGGTAAAGCATGTGAGGCTTTTGCAGCACTGAGTGTAGCTGACAGTAAAGTTAAATGAGCAGTTCTGAAGGTCTACGAGCTTGTGCCAGAGGCATATGGTCAAAGTTAGATTCACAAACCTATTCTGAGTTTGTTCGTGATTTGACTTCTGCATTTAATCGTTGGTGTACAGCTTCTGAAGTTAGTACTTTTGAGGGTCTGTCTATTTTGATTGTGTTAGAACAGTTCAAAAATTCTGTGTCTGACCAGGTTGCTACATACACGAATGAACGTAAAGTTATGTCTCCAAGTGATGCAGCAATCCTTGCAGATGAGTACAGGCTAACACATAAAAGCCATTTTGAGTCAAACAGTGACATGTACCATAAAAATAACTTTACTCCTAGGAATAGTAGGTCACCTTTTTTTTGGAGCTTCTTTCCAAAGGCCTCAGCAGAAGTTTGGGTCTGGAGGACTTAAAGCACCGGTTAATGCTAATACCTGTCGCTACTGTTTAGTACAAGGACATTGGAAGAAAAATTGTCCTCTGCTTAGATCAAAACAGTCAGGTCAAGTTAAACCTGCTGTGATGGCAGCTCCTGTTATAGCCTCTGACCACCCAGGTGAGCTGTTTCAGCCACTAGTTGAGTTTGATTCTCAGTCTTCCCACTGTGATTTTTCAGCCTTTATTTCAGATGGTGTAGTGTCCCTGGTAGATGGCAACCAAAATGTTTCAATCAAGATCTTAAGAGACACTGGAGCTTTATATTATTTTATTCTGGAATCTGTTTTGCCYTTCTCTAAAGAGTCTGATACTGGCAGTTGTGTAATGGTATGTGGTATGGGTTTAGTTCCATTCTCTTGTCCTTTACATGAAGTTACCCTAAAATGTGGTCTTGTAGAGGGTGATGTAAATGTTGGGGTTAGACCCCAGTTGCCAGTAGAGGGAGTCCACATGATTTTGGGGAATGACTTGGCAGGTAGTAAGGCATGGGCAGATGGCAAACTAAACATCTGTAAGAAGCAACCTTCAGTGTCCCCTGCAAGGGAATCTCCGGATCAAAACTGTGTCTCCTGAGGTATTTCCAGTTTGTGCGGTTACCCGCGCAGCCTCTCGTAAGGAGATTGAGAGTAAGCCAGAAAGTCTTGAGTTGCCAGTCAAACTCCAGACAGAACAGTTGACTAGTTCTAGAGATTCATTGATGGCTGAGCAAAAGGCCGATACTACCTTGGCTGATCTGTTTGATAAAGTTGTTCCTGATTCAGTGGTGAGGAATAGTGCTCAGTGTTATTTTCTTCTTGATGGGCTGTTGGTCAGGAAATGGGTTCCACACTATGATCAGTGTCTAGGAGAACCAGTCTTTCAAATAGTTGTACCTACTACTTTGCGAAATAAAGTGTTGCAAACTTCACATGGTGATGTGGCAGGTCATATGGGTGTTCGTAAAACTTATGATCGCATACTTCGTTATTTTTTTCTGGCCATGTTTAATCAGTTTATTAAAACTTGTGATACGTGTCAGCGCACAAGCAAGCCAAATAAGGTTCTAAAGCCTGCACCTTTGTATCCAATACCAGCCGTAAGGCAACCTTTTGAGCATCTTATTATCGATTGTGTTGGGCCATTACCAAGGTCCAAGTCAGGTCATAGCTACTTATTAACTGTTATGTGTCAAGSAACRAGATATCCGGCAGCTWTTTCCTTGCGTACCATAACTTCAAAATCAGTAGTTAAAGCGTTAACTKAATTTATTTCAACATTTGGGATTCCAAAAACCATCCAGTCAGATCAAGGGTCTAACTTTACCTCCCATTTATTTGCTCAGGTTCTCAAACAGCTTAAAYTRAAACACAACAAGTCTACTGRGTTCCATGCCCAGAGCCAGGGAGCTTTGGAACGTTTTCATCAAACWTTAAAATCRTTGCTTCGTGCATACTGTACAGAACTGTCTGCAGATTGGGAGGAGGGGTTACCTTGGCTGTTACTAGCTGCTCGTGAAGTAGTGCAGGAAAGCACAGGGTTTAGSCCAAATMACTTAGTGTTTGGTCATAAGGTGCGTGGGCCTTTAGCAGTGTTGCAGGATGGTTATTTGCCTGAGGAACCACCTCGGAACCTTATTGACTATGTAAATGGTTTTAGGTTGAAGTTGTATAGGGCTGGTGAACTAGCAAAAAAAACTAAAATGTTCTCAACGGAAAATGAAACTGAAATATGACGTACAGGCTGAGCTGCGTGAGTTTAGTCCCGGTGATCGTGTACTTGCTCTTCTGCCTCTTGTAAGTTCACCTTTTCAGGCAAAATACTGTGGTCCTTTCACTGTGTTGCGTAAAGTGTCAGATTTGAACTATCCTATTAAAACCCCTAGTCATAGGAAGTCCTCTAAATTATGCCATGTGAACCTGTTAAAATGTTATCACTCCTGTGATCTAAGCAAAGTTGAAGGTACTCCAGCGGTGAGGTCAGCGTTGACTGCTGCTCCGGTCACTGCATCTTGTGGCTTTAATTTGGTGGAGGGGGGAGAAGAGGAAGTTAAAGTTTCGGATGAGGTCTTACAAGGTCGGTTGAAAAACTCCCAGACTTTGCAAAACCTTGGGGTTTTGGTAGATCATTTAGACTCTGAGAAACTTGATGAATTGGTAGCTGCAAATGTAGGAAAATACTATGCATGCATACAAGGAACAGACATTTTTCATGAAGAGCTTAATTGAAACCTGCAACAATAGAAAGTCCATCGTCTCTCAGACAAAAGGCTATATTATTGAACATTGACTCCTGTAATGTAGCAGTCAATGTAATATGTAATTTTCAAACCGCGCACTGATGCAAGCGGTTACATTGACAGAGGTGAACATCTCTGTAAGAAACTTAATGGGGGAATCTAAAGATACAACAACTAGCATAGGTTGCTAATATGACTAGGATTGTGCCTTTGGCTTCAGGACAACAAAGTTAATGAAAACCAATAGAACAGGATAAAATAATTGCCTCCGCATTTCTATGGTAGGATTTTGGCTAGGCTACTTTGAAGCAAGGTAAGACATGCCTCATAATATGAATTAAAATGCCTAGGTTTCAAACAATGAATTATGTTTCCACAGTGCATACTGCCTCCAGCTCATATTGCAAAGTGGTGGGTAATGTGCTGATAAGCCTGCCTACCTTGCCTATGCACTCGAATGGTGAATAGAGCCACGCGCAAATTGAGAAATAAAAAATCATACAATGTGATTTTCTGGATTTTTGTTTTAGATTACGTCTCTCACAGTTGAAGTGTACCTATGATAAAAATTACAGACCTCTACATGCTTCGTAAGTAGGAAAACCTGCAAAATCGGCAGTGTATCAAATACTTGTTCTCCCCACTGTATATACACACACACCTGTTCTGAAAGGCCCTAGAGTCTGCAACACCACTAAGCAAGAGGCACCACCAAGCAAGCGGCACTATGAAGACCAGGAAGCTCTCCAAACAGGTCAGGGACAAAGTTGTGGAGAAGTACAGATCACGGTTGGGTTATAAAAAAATATCAGAAACTTTGAACATCCCAAGGAGCACCGTTAAAACCATTATTAAAAAAATGGAAAGAATATGGCACCACAACAAACCTGCCAAGAGTGGGCCGGCCACCAAAACTCACAGACCAGGCAAGGAGGGCATTAGACAGCGAGGCAACAAAGAGACCAAAGATAACCCTGAAGGAGCTGCGAAGCTCCACAGCGGAGATTGGAGTATCTGTCCATAGGACCACTTTAAGCCGTACACTCCACAGAGCTGGGCTTTACGGAAGTGTCCAGAAAAAAATAAGCAAACATGTTTGGTGTTCGCCAAAAGGCATGTGGGAGACTCCCCAAAAATATGGAAGAAGTTACTCTGGTCAGATGAGACAAATTTAGCTTTTTGACTATCAAGGAAAATGCTATGTTTGGTGCAAACCCAACACCTCTCCCAGAGACTGGGGAACTGGTCAGAATTGAAAGAATGATGGATGATGCTAAATACAGGGAAATTCTTGAGGGAAATCTGTTTCAGTCTTCCAGAGATTTGAGACTGGGACGGAGGTTCACCTTCCAGCAGGACAATGACCCTAAGCATACTGTTAAAGCAACACTTGAGTGGTTTAAGGGGAAACACTTAAATGTCTTGGAATGGCCTAGTCAAAGCCCAGACCTCAATCCAATTGAGAATCTGTGGTATGACTTAAAGATTGCTGTACACCAGCGGAACCCATCCAACTTGAAGGAGCTGGAGCTGTATTGCCTTGAAGAATGGGCAACAATCCCTGTGGCTAGATGTGCCAAGCTTAGAGAGACATACCCCAAGAGACTTGGAGCTGTAATTGCTGCAAAAGGTGGCTCTACAAAGTATTGACTTGAGGGGGGTTGAATAGTTATGCATGCTCAAGTTCTGGTTTTTGTCTTATTTCTTGTTTGCTTCACAATAAAAAATATTTTGCATCTTCAAAGTMGTAGACATGTTGTGTAAATCAAATGATACAACCCCCCCAAAAATCTATTTTAATTCCAGGTTGTAAGGCAACGAAATAGGAAAAAAGCCAAGGGGGTGAATACTTTCGCAAGCCACTGTATGTTTTTGCTACCTTCACTTTAACAACCTCTACAGTCACAACCTCTTTACGTTACCTCCACCCCCCTGTACAGACACACACATTATAGTCATGCAAATCCATGGGTTACATGTGGTTAGTCCTGGTATGCATCTCAAATGGCACCCTATTTCCTATATAGTGCACTACTTTTGATCATAACYTTATGGGCCCTGGTCAAAAGTAGTGCACTAAGTAGGGAAAATGGTGCCATTTTAAATGCAGCCTGCTTCTTCCTTTGGGGAGCTCAATTCTAAATCCTCCCCATTTCCTCTCTAGCTGGACTTCCAGCGGGGGATTATTCTGAAAGGGGGAGGGAAGCATGGCATAACAGTCTTCCTCATGTCTAATGTATGCGTTACACTAAGCGGTGACATGAACAGGGCCCTTGAGTGAGCATTTCACTGTTTGTCTACACTGGTTGTTTATGAAGCATGTGGCACATTACATTTGATGTGATCAGATCTGCACCGCTCGGCCTCGTCTGTGTTTATGTTTGTGTTCTGGCCAGGCGTACTGTACCCTACTTTACCAGGCTTTCCTGGTTCACTGTGTATCCAATGGCTTATATGAACGAGGATATGGGCCTATTTTTACTGAGTGTGAGAGTGACTGTCAATATCCCAAATGGCACCCTACTCCCTATATAGTGCACTACTTTTGACAATAGCTATGGGCCCAATGAGCCCTGGTTAAAACTAGAGTACTACATAGGGAATAGGGTGCAATTTGGGACGTACACAGAAAGAGAAGAGAGAGGGTGGTCACAAGCTCAAATATGAGCAGTTGTTATACTTAACGCTTCCCTTGCCTGATCATTGTATATTATGTTGGTATTCATTCACTCTGAATATTATTAATTCAATACCGTTTCTCAATGTGGACTCTCTCAGGATATCCTCCAATTCAGTTGAGGCGAACTGAAAGCAGACCCTGTGATAGATGGGTGCCATTGAGCCTCATTCATGAGAATTACAGCAGAAAACATAAGCTCTATTCATAGGCATCCAACACAACACAGACAGACTCCATCATGGGTGACTGCTGCTACCTTCTGTTCAGCTGGTGAACTTCATTCATGAATTCATTCTTTCTAGAGAAATCTTCTATAGATGGGTTAGCTGACAACGTCAAAACAATGTGCGCGGTTTCATGTGGCAGAAGTCGGCGTGTTGTGATTCTGGATGGCCAGATTGCTAGCAAGAATAACAATTAACTGCCACGTGGGGAATCGTAAGTGGCTCGTTTCAGAGAGTTTCATTTTGTTCTTGATACCATGTCTTGTTTTGAGGCCTTTGGACTGATTTCATGTCAATGCTAATATGGCAAAACATTTGCTAGCTAACCAACAACTGTAACAATGTATTTGAGAGACAAGTGCTTATTGTCCAAATGTATTTACATTTTCAATAAACATTGGAGAAGAAATATAGCTTACATGTTAACAATCTAAGCCAACCCAGTCCGTTTTGCCCCATAGTTGTGCATGTGTCGGTGTTGTTGCTAAACAACCAACCTGTCTATATGCTTTCATGAAAATTACTGGTATGTTGTGTGTCCTAACATCTGTCCTGGCTATCCAAATTAGAAGACGAGAGGTAGATCCTAAGGAGTGGAGATGTGAGATACACTTTCCTTGGATAATAAAGCCTTCTTGTACATGGTATGCAAGGCTAATAAAACAGTGACCAAGCAGACTGGGATTGCAGCTTATTCAACCAAGCAAAGTAGACTGTGTCGTGTTCATTAGTCACCAAAAAGAAGAAAATGGACTGAAACGGAAGGATTACCTGGACTTTGAAACATTTTGCTACAGTGTACTGAACATGATCCTATTCTCCACACAGCTCACTCAGTGACCGCACTTCGAGCCCTCTAACTTCCTGCATTTGGACTCACCTGGTTTGGGGATTGTTTGTGGTCCTCTCTAGTTTGGGACAGACACTGGGTCTATTCTGGCTGTTTCAAACTTGGCTGATGTGGTGTCACCTTCCTCAGTCTGAACGGCTGTGATCACAGGACTCTCCACCTCAGAGTGACAGACTTAAGCATGGCCCAGCGGTCCTCCCTCCTCACACAGCAAGTCCATGGGCTTCCCTGAACAGCACATGGTCACAGTTAGTTAAACTGTACCACAGTGAATACGGTTACATGCAGACAATAATACGATTATTGTGGATAGTCAGATTAATATAATAGTTTATATGCTTTGCAAGAAGAACGATTTCCTTAATACTCATGCTTACATGGACACATCTGAAATCAGGCTCCCTATAATGGGACTTTGATAAATGCAGAAAATCGGCAATCAAAATAAAGGTTCTACCACCATGTTATTTTTGGGAAGCCTAGTTGATTCTGAGTTCAGACATATAAAGTCTGTATGTGAAAACAAATTCTAAACTCCATTGCGCTAAAGAGGGAGGCTCACTCAGATGGTGCTAGCACATGCGCAGATCAAATACACAGCTGGAAAACCGATTAAGGTGTTTACATGTCCTAATAATTCGAAAGATTAATCAGAAAACCAGGTGTTTTAAATTGGCATATGTTTACTTCGATTATGACAGCCTGCCTATTAAGATAAGCAGAGTAAGGTATTTACCTGACCAATGTCAAACTCGGCAGGGCTCTACGTGACATTTTTTTCAAGGAGCACATGTGCTCCCAAGTTGAAAATGTAGGAGCACACAGAAATTTAGGAGCACAATGACAAATATTAGCGGTATTGAAGCGGCAATCAGCAGTTGAATCAATAAAGCATTCTCCCAACACTGTTTCAGTAAAAGGTTTAGGGATGAGGCTGTTTGCTTACTTTTATAGATTTTTTTACAAACACTGGAAAAACAAGCTTATATTTTGGCTACTGATGGGGTACGACTGTTAAACTAAGCTTGTGGGGAATTTATAAATTATATTCAAGAATCAATGGGTTTATTAAGTCCAAAAAGTGATGTAGTAACTGCAAATTGCCCCTTTAATGACAATAATTGCCAACACTTACAAAACACAGGGTTCAGGAGCACCATAAAAAAAGAGATATAGCCTACATTGGGCCTATATGAATCCTAGCTACTGTACTTTTGAAGCACATCTCCTGAAGAATATCTAACTTTTCCTTTCTTTCTATGCCACCACGTGTTTGCATACAATTGAGCCTGCCGGACAGTGAAGAAATTCTTACAATTATTACCTAGGCAATTTTTTTTCTAGGTGAGATCCAGGTGAGATCTTTTTTTTCTAGGTGAGATCAACTTAAAATTAGGTCTCTAATCAATAGCCTAACTGTTATGTGCCTGGTTTTATAAATCATCCATATATCTATCTACAGAAATAAGACAGATCCTGCTTCTGTTTGAGTGTTTGGTTGATAGCCTACTGATTCCGTGAGCCTCACGCAACAATTTCACAAAAATAATCTGTTTTAAATATCTTTGCTATGCTGTAAAGACTTTACTTTTTTTCGTTAGACCAGCCTCACTGGTATTATTTAGAATGTGTTTAGCATTGTTTACACTGTTCCAAATTGTCCGAAAAATTATATTTATAGGGCCTCCCGAGTGGCGCAGCAGTCTAAGGCACTGCATCGCAGTGCTAGAGGCATTACTACAGACCCGGGCTGTTCATTCCGGGCTGTGCCACAACCGTCCATGGCCGGGAGTCCCATAGGACGGCGCACAATTGGCCCAGCATCGTCCGGGTTAGGGAAGGGTTTGGCCAGGGGGGCTTTACTCGGCTCAACGCGCCCTAGCAACTCCTTGTGGCAGGCCGGGTGCCTGCAGGCTGACCCCGGTCGCCAGTTGAACGGGGTTTTCTCCGACACATTGATTCGGAGGACTTATGGCTCTGGATCTCAGCCTTGTATAACCACCATCAAGCTGTAGGCCTGAGAGCATATCCTGTTTAGTCTTTATATCATAACTTATGTGAGTGTGTGTGTGTGTATATATATATACTACTGTATCAATCAATCATTTATTAGTTCATGTCATCACACAAGTAATTTATGATGTGAAATGCAATCAAGCATTTTAGTTTAAAAAAAAGAGACCATTGAATAATTAACGTAAACAATAAAATAAGCCTAAACTGTTCCATTTCGGAAATTGCATTCACGAATGCATGATTACACAAAAACAGACTGTGTGCTTAGAATTTATTTTGTCTTAATTACATTGTTCCAAAATGATTTTGTAATCTAACGGGACATGCGATGCATACATGTGTCACGTAAAGAAAGCAAGCGTTGAGGGAATGTTTCCTTAAACAAATTAGGGGATTTCGGTAACAACTTTTCAGTCAGAAATGTCTAATTATGTTGAAGCAACAGCAACACGGACAGCACTATACACACACACTTACGTTATGTGGTGGTCACTGCAGCAGGGAGGAGAAAGAGACAACAGGTGCTAGTCACACAGTCACTTGCTGTCTTTTTTCTTAACTCTTAAGGGATCGGACCCTTTTTTTCAATTTCTGCCTAAAATGACATACCCAAAGCTAACTGCCTGTAGCTCAGGACCTGAAGCGAGGATATGCATATTCTTGATACCATTTGAAAGGAAACACTTAAGTTTGTGGAAATGTGAAATTAATGTAGGAGAATAACACATTAGATCTGATAAAAGATAATAAAACATAAAAAACATGCGTTCTCTTTTTTTAAACTCTGAAATTCAAGAGAAAGGCCATGAATTTAGGTGCAATTTAGATTTTAGCCACCAGATGGTAGCAGTGTGTGTGCATAGTTTCAGGCGGATCCAGTGAAGCACATTACTGCACAACATTTTGAATCAAGTCTGCCCAAATGTGCCAAATTGGTCAATTGATATATCTTTAAGTGCATAACTATAGAGAACATTGGAAAAAAAATATATATATATATATATATATATTTACATTTACACACTCCCAGGAAGGTCATACATGGATAATTAGCTTCCCTACAGGAAAAACACTAACCTTCACACTTCTAGATGGCTGGGCAGGGTGGGGCCAGAAACAGCAGGGGTTCAAACTGTAAAACCCAGTATGTACATTTGAATATAAAAATGGATAACAAATCAGAGCAAGGTTACTGAATGTAAATACATTTACTTACCTTTAGAGGTGAATGTCTCAAACCAGTTGCCGTGATAAGTGTTTTGTTGTTGTGCACTCTCCTCAAACAATAGCATGGTATTTTTCACTATAATAGCTACTTTAAATTGGATAGTGCAGTTAGATTAATTAAGAATTTAAGCTTTCTGCCCATATAAGACATGTCTACATCCTGGAAAGTTGGCTGTTACTTACATCATTCTAGTCACATTAGCAACAACCGTCCTGATATAGGGACACCGAACCTGTAGAGCAGTGGTTCCCAAACGTTTTACAGTCCTGTACACCTTCAAACATTCAACCTCCAGCTCCGTACCCCCTCTAGCACCACGGTCAGCGCACTCTCAAATGTTTTTATCCATCATTTTGAGCCTGCCACACACACACTATACAATACATTTATTAAACATAAGAATGAGTGTGAGTTGTCACAACCCGGCACGTGGGAAGTGACAAAGAGCTCTTATAGGACCAGGACACTTATATTAATAATTTTGCTCTTCATCAGGGATGCAAACTGGTGAGGGTCCAAAAAGGTGACACATTTTTATTTTGCACTGAAACATGTAAAAAATCCCTGCTAGGGGGAAATGCAGGTTTTATCTAATTAAACAACAAAGAATATGATCCACATGATCAGTCTCTGTGTGTAAAATAAAGTGGTTAACATGAACCTAACGCACAGCTAAAAAATGTAAAGAAAGCAATCCAATGTTATTTGTTGCGTAGTCTTTACTTCAAATGATACTCAAGTCTTGAGAAAAAACAATACACTAATATTGCAGTTAGCCATGACGGCCTTTTATAATAGAACGCTGTGACCACACATATCTAAATATTGCACTTGGGAAGAAAAACCCCCATCTTAAAGTAGAAATAGAGTGAAACAGGCAGTCTATTTTTGCTCTATTAAAGTGGCCACTATAGTAGACTCAATCAAGTGCACATGGCTACATGTGTACAAAAATAACGTTCACTGAGTAAAAAATGTAATAATCCCTCACCTCACAAACATTACTTTCAAATTCAACATATTTCCGACAATAGATTTGCAGCAAACCACCCAACGATTTTAGGAGCGACAGAGCGAGAACACCATAGAAGACCGAAATGATTACAAGATGCAAAAGGCCTATTGCACCCCCTGTCTCCTAAAGTGGGAATGCACCTTAGGACTATAATAAACATATTATAGTACTGATAAATTATAGTACTCTGTCTCTACTTTTGTTTGACGTTCTAAATCAATAGAGTCCCGAGATTCAAGTTCAATTATTCAATTTTCCACAAAGAGAAAGAACCCATAGTGGTTTATTGTATATGTACAGTAACATAAATATGTAAATGCAGTATATGAGGATATTCCAAGACGGAACCTGAAAACTGTTTACTTGAACAAAGATTATTATACATCAGAGCCCATCATTCAGAATTATTTTAAAAAATATGGCTGTGAGAGTAAAACAGGTGGGGGGGCAGATGGGGATGTTTGTGAAGTACAGTTTTCCAACTAACCTTTTTCAAACCTGTTCTGAGCAATGTTTTCCTCGGGACCAAACACCAAGTGTGCAACTCTATTGTCCAGACCTAGTAAATAGTCTCACTGTATTTGCATAACAATGGAATTCAATCTAAAGGGAGCATGAGGTTGACATGTGCTCAGTGTCATAGGGGCAGATAGAACAGTTTGTGCTGACATGATAACTCACGTGATTTTAATAACAATGCTCTATCCTTTTTCTCTGACACATAAAAGGCTCTGGGATGAGGACAGGCCTGTCCTGTTGACCTCCACAGTCATGATGGGTAAGGTAAGCAGAACATATAATTTTCCKAAAAAACAAAAACAATACAGACCGCCTTTTCAAGTCTATTGCGGTTCCATTTCAGATTTAGTCACGAGTTTTGTCTGAAATCATAATTGTAGTATGATCCCAGATAATTTTTTTTGCCTGGTTCTAGATCTGATGTGCTGTATAACCAACTCCTGTGGCCATTGTTTGGCATGACATCGTCAATGACAATAGGTGTTGGTGAGACAGCACATTCAGATCTGGGACCAAGGCTAGGAAAATAGGTGTTCTCCTATCCTTTGTTTTGATTAAAATGTAGAGATGTGCTTCTGCCTGTACTCCCATTAACTTTAGAAGCTCTCTGTTCAGATCATCTTCTACGAGGGCAGGAATTTTGAGGGACGCCACTATGAGTGCAGTGGTGACTGCGCTGACATGCACTCCCACTTCTCCCGATGTAACTCCATTCGGGTGGACAATGGGTGCTGGATGGCCTATGAGAAGCCTAACTTTTCTGGGTACCAGTACATGCTGACAAGGGGGAAGTACCCTGACCACCATCGCTGGTCCGGCTTCAACGACTGCATCCGCTCCTGTCGCATAATCCCAGCTGTGAGAACGGCTATATCTTGACCGTCATGACACAACATAACACAAACAAATGCTCTTGAATCTGTTTTACCTTTGTAAACATTCATAACAGCTGGTATAAGTTTGACATGGTTATAGGCCATTGACTTGACACAAACCAATATTTAGGAATGTTTGTAGGAGGTATGCCTTGCCAATTGAAATTGACCAAAACAAGTTTTTTTGCGAGCCCTACCTAACACTGCAGGAGGTGTCTTTCAGGTGGAAGCTGTCAGATGTTCTCAGATTCAAGATTCCCATAAGCTTACATCAGCTGTCATGACTGTTTACAACAGCTGTTACTTAATTAATTGTTATGACAATATTCTGTGTAGCTAGGGAGTTCATGTAGTTTCCCAAACTTTCCAAGCCTTCATACAACGTTCACGCCTAAAAGTCTAACATTGAAAAAACATTATTTCAGTTCTATGAAGTGAATACATTTTKTCCTTGCACAGTACAATGGAAACTACAGGATGAAGATCTTTGAGAGATCAGACTTTGGGGGAAAGATGATGGAGCTGAGCGACGACTGCCCCAACCTGCAGGACCGCTTCCACCGGAGAGACATTTCCTCCTGCAATGTTATGGAGGGCTACTGGATCCTCCACGAGCACCCAAACTACAGGGGCCATCAGTACTTCCTGCGCCCTGGCGAGTACAACAAGCACAGCGACTGGGGCAGCATGAGTTCCACCATCGGCTCGGTGCGTCGCGTCACAGAGCTGAAGCAAAACAACCAATAAAGCCGTCTCTAGATCGCTCTGTCTAGCCAGGCTAGATCTGTCTGACAGCCTGCAGAAGTCTATACATATGTAGAGGGGATGACAACATGAGTCAATCTCAGAATATGGCTGATATCAGGGAATAAGGAGATTGTCCTTTAGTAATTAGACCACTTACTGAGAATATGGCTGGGCTGAAGAAAGCAAGCAGTGGATTGGAATCCTGGTGTAGATTTGTATATAGGAATATTTAAAGGGCTTTATGCAGACAGAAGTCAATTTATACATACCATCCCCTCACATTGAATAATAAACGAGTGGACTGCAGGGACAGTATACTTAATTGTGTCACTAATGCAGCATGCAGCAGCAGACAGTTGCAATTTCTTCCAACTGAGACTGCTTAAATTGTGGTGTTTGTTTTACATTATTCTGACCTATATCGAAACACGTGAACTTCATGTGTCTACGACAAAGTTACTTTGTTAACTTGTCAATGTAGCACTGTTTGGAATATAACAAAATCTTACCAGCTGATGTTTGAAGTGTGAGGTGTTTTTGACGTTTCTGACGTTCACTACAAGTAAATCAAGTTTGAGCAATCATATCAATCACAATAATTATTCATATTAACAAAAAAAACAATAAATCAAGGGGTACAAAAATATTATTTCCCACCGTGATTGTGAAACAAACGTGATTGAGAACATCAAGTACCAAACTGTACATCATATTTATTATTCAAAGAATCTGTGGCATGAGGAACCAAAGATAAACTTTCACTATGGACCTGTACTGACAAACATGTGACCATAAACATGAAAAACAGAAGGGGAAAAAAGTTTATATTAAAAAAATGGAGTCAAATCAATTAGGGCCAGTTACCAATCATGATTACAAATCATTTTACCATAAACATTTATGAGTGGAGGGGGGAGGCACAAATTGCACAAAATGTCCAACCTGTGGTGTCACTATACAAAAACATACTGCRGAGACCTAGTGCGGGGGGTTGACAGACACACACGACGAATGGATGGATATATACACTGAAATAAAATATAAAACGCGCCATGTAAAGTGTRGGTCGCATGTTTCACGAGCTGAAATAAAAACTCCCAGAAATGTTCCATACACACAAAAAGGATATTTCTCTCAAATTGTGCACAAATTTCTTGACATCCCTGTTAGTGAGCATTACATCCATGACAATATAATCCATCCTCCTGACAGGTGAGGCATATGAAGAAGCTGATTAAACAGCATGATCATTACACAGGTGCACCTTGTGCTGGGGAAAATAAGGCCAACACTACAGATGTCTCAAGTTGAGGGAATGTGCAATTGGCATGCTGACTGCAGGAATGTCCACCAGAGCTGTTGCCAGAGAATTGAATGTTAATTTCGATACTTTAAGCTGCCTCCAACATCGTTTTAGAGAATTTGGCACAATCGGCCTCACAACCGCACACCACGTGGAACCACGCCAGCCTAGGACCTCCACATCCGGGATCGTCTGAGACCAGCCACCTGGACAGCTGATGAAACTGAGGAGCATTTGTCTGTACTAAAGCCCTTTTGTGAAAGATTTTTTTTTCTTCTGATAGGCTGGTCCTTGCTCCCTAGTGGGTGGCCCTGTCTACCAAGTGGGTGGGGCTATGCCCTCTCAGGCCCATCCATGGCTGCACCCCATCCCAGTCATGTGAAATCCATACAATGGGCCAAATTTATTTCAAATGACWGATTTCCTTATATGAACTGTAATTCAGTAAAATCGTTGCATTTATATTTTTGTTGAGATAAATATTTATGTGTATATACATACACATACAGTACCAGTTAAAAGATTGGACACACCTACTTGAAGGGATTTTCTAAATTTTTACTATTTTGTGAAGACATTTTTACTATTTTATTTCAAAACTATGAAATAACACAATAACATGTAGTGACCAAAAAAAACAAATCAAAATATATTATAGTTTAGATTATTCAAGGTAGCCACCATTTGCCTTGATGACAGCTTTGCCTACTCTTGGCATTCTCTCAACCAGCTTCATGAGGAATGCTTTTCCAACAGTCTTGAATGAGTTCCCACATATGCTGACCACATGTTAGCTGCTTTTCCTTCACTCTGCGGTCTAACTCCTCCCAAACCATCTCAAGTGGGTTGAGGTCGGGTGATTGTGGAGGTCAGGTCATCTGATGCAGCACTCCATCACTCTCCTTCTTGGTCATAGAGCCCTTACTTAGCCTGGAGGTGTGTTGGGTCATTGTCCTGTTGAAAAACAAATGATAGTCCCACCAAGCGCAAACCAGATGGGATGGAATATTGCTGCAGAARGCTGTGGTAGCCATGCTGGTTAAGTGTGCCTGAATTTCTAAATAAATCACTGACTGTCACCAGCAAAGCACCATCACACATCCTCTTCCATGCTTCACGGTGGGAACCACACATACGGAGATCATCCGTTCACCTACTGTGTCTCAGAGACACAGCGGTTGGAACCAAAAACCTAATTTGTACTAATCAGACCAAAGGACATGTCCATTGCATGTTTCTTGGCCCAAGCAAGTCTCTTCTTATTGGTGTCCTTTTAGTTGGGGTTTCTTTGCAGAAATTCAACCATGAAGGCCTGATTCATGCAGTCTCCTCTGAACAGTTGATGTGTCTGTTACTTCCAGTCTGTGAAGCATTTATTTGGGCTGCAATTTCTGAGGCTGSTAACTTGAAGGAACTTATCCTCTCCAGCAGAGGTAACTCTTGGTCTTCCTTTCCTGTTGCAGTCCTCATGAGAGCCAGTTTCCTCAAAGCACTTGATGGTTTTTATGATTGCACTTTTATTTATTATTTTTTACCTTTATTTAACTAGGCAAGTCAGTTAACCTCTCTTGGGTACGTGAGACGTTAACGTCCCACCTCTTCAACAGCCAGTAAAACTGCTGTGCGCCAAATTCAAATACAGAAATACTCATTATAAAAATTCAGAAAACAAAACATATTTTACATAGGTTTAAAGATTAACTTCTTGTGAATCCAACCACGGTCTCAGACTTTTTTTTATTACTACATGATTCCATATGTGTTAGTTCATAGTTTTGAGGTCTTCCCTATTATTATACAACGTAGAAAATAGTAAAAATAAAGAAAAACCCTGGAATTACTAGGTCTGTCCAAACTTTTGACTGGTACTGTATGCATGCARMCATGCATGCATGTACAGTTGAAGTTGGGAGTATACATACTTAGGTTGGAGTCATTAAAACTTGTTTTTCAACCACTCCACAAATTTCTTGTTAACAAACTATAGTTTTGGCAAGTTGGTTAAGACATCTACTTTGTCATTTTTCCAACAATTGTTTACAGACAGATTAATTCACTGTATCACAATTCCAGTGGGTCAGAAGTTTACATACACTAAGTTGACTGTGCCTTTAAACAGCTTGGAAACGTCCAATTATGTCATGGATTTAGATGCTTCTGATAGGGTAATTTACATCATTTGAGTCAATTGGAGGCGTACCTGTGGATGTATTTCAAGGCCTATCTTCAAACTCAGTGCCTCTTTGCTTGACTGTGTGCTCGATTTTATACACCTGTCAGCAACGGGTATGGCTGAAAAAGCTGAATCCATTCATTTGAACAGGTCTCCACATACTTTTGTATATATAGCGTAGACACACACACACACGTATACTTTGACCATTCAATTTCCTYTGCAACCGTTCACCACCTCTTCATTCATTACCAGGTCATCTTAATACTTTACACGCTCCGATACTGTTGCAGATACAAAACAGCCTCCCGCTGCTTTCATGTATGTGGTTTCTGAAAGTGGTTTGTTGACCCCCACAGTCACATACAGATCCATATATAAGGTTGCAATTTAAACACTACTGATAAAAATGAACTTTTAATGTTTTCACTTCCCACTTTACATGACAGTTCCTGTATTGGAGAGTTCTGTGACTGACTGTGGTTCCTAGCTGGGGAATCTCTGAGGAACAGGGATGTTCTCATGAAGGTACTTCATACTGCCCGCCTCTGAGAACTCTGCCACTGTGTGCCCCTCACCCCGGAGGACCCACTTGGTGGTCAGCAGCCCCTCCAGACCCACTGGGCCCCTCGCATGGATCCGAGCTGTGCTGATGCCAACCTCCGCACCTGCAACACCCCAATACGGATCAGTATGTGCTGGTCTAGACACACTTTATAATAACTGTTTATCATGAATATGAATTAATAAACTAACAGATATAATTAAATACTGTACTCAACATGAATACACATGTATAAGCATTATAACAAACTAAGCATTACAATTCATAAGTATACAACATTTATAATTTTTTTTAAAGCATTTATAACTAGATTTACTGTTATACTTTTGTATGATAAAATTATTTGTACTCACCAAGACCAAATCTGTAACCGTCAGCAAAGCGAGAGCTAGCGTTCCAGAAAACACAGGCACTGTCCACCTGCTGCATGAACTGTTCAGCCGTCTTCTCTGTGCAGAAAAACATTACAATATATATTATTCTAGGAAGCAGTTACTGTATTTTAAATAATTTGACATCAACGTTACTTTTTTGGAACCCTATAGTGTAAACATACATTTATTTTGTTGTAAATAAATGCATGGTAGGCCTATACATTAGGACAGGACAACATTGGAACGTTGACATGCAGTGCTACAGAACTCATTGAAAACTGTGTGTGTGTATTCATGTGTGCATGTGCGTTGCAGGATTTGCTCACCGTTATCTGTAACAATAACATCTGTGTGGGAGCTGCCGTATTTGTGGATGTGGTCCACGGCATCCTGCATACTATCCACCACCTCAATGCAGCACTCCAGGTCCCCGTACTCTGTCCTCAGAGACTTCACCTCAGACGGGCTAAAGGTCAGGTAGGAGGCAAACCTGGGGCCTGCATGGATCTTCACCTGTGGGATGACACAAGACATTACATTTTCAATGATGACTGTATTTGACTATGTACACATACCTCTACTGTGTAGTTAAAGGGACATAACATTTAAAATCAAAGAAGGATGTGCGCATACAGTATCTCAACATTAGAATACTTTTTACCAATATCCCATTAAACTGACCAGGTAGATGCTTCACCGATTTAAATTAAAAAGACAGTATGCCTTCTCCCCGTACAATTGGTCAGATAGGGTGGCAAGGTACTACATGAATAAGTTATTGTTGGAATAATTAACTATTCTGCTGTGGGGTTCTCCGGTAAGTTTATGAATGGCTGCTTTAGAGATGACAATGCTTTGGATGACAACACCAAAAGGTCTAACCCGGTCTCTCCCTTTATAAATGATGTCTCTATATAGTGCGTTAATGCTCTYGATTGTGTAATGTCTGTCATCTGTATAAGTTACTGAACAAGCCTCAGTATGAGTATGTGTATTGTCTACATGGAGAGATGGTGGGTGTATGCACGTCTCACCTGTTCCACTCTAAGCATGTCTATAATCTGGTCAAACAGAGGTGTCCTCAGTAGATCTCTGTGGAGGAGTAGGGTCTCCATGGCATTGCAGGCCGCAGGGTAGTCACATTTAGAGTCTTTGACTGCAGAGAGAACATTTATTAGACTACCGTTCACTTAGAGCAGGTATTCCGAGGGGTACGCACAATGCCGTAGGGGGTACACCAAATAAAAATGTGATGCACATAAAATAAAAATATTTTTTTACCTCACATTTTCAAACAGTACATTTATATTTTCCAACAGGGCTATACATTTGGGTGAGTCCCCACCCCCGCCTGATTAGCCTCGTTTCACTACCAAAAATGTAATTAAAACCACCTAGTGTAGAGCGAAATAACAACACAATGTCAAATACAGGTAGCCTAGTCAAATAATTAACATCCAATCACATTAACCATAACTCTCATAATGAAACATGACAATTAGAAAAATAAGCAACGGGAGTTTGAGCGAGAATAAAGACGACTTTCGAGTAGTAAGACATGTATAAAAGCAACAGACCATTAATAAGAAGGGGCTAGAAGCATCTTATATGGTGAGCTACCGAGAAGCTAGGACAGGCAAGCCCCATACTATTGTAGAGGATTTAAATCTTCCTGCTGCCGCAGATATGGCTGGGACAATGCTGGGGGAAAAGGCCAAAAAAACTATACAGACAATGCCTTCCTCAAACAACACTGTTTCATGACGCATCAGTGATACGGCAGGAGATGTTTTGAAACAATTACTGCTTTGCATACAAGCCAGMGAATTACATGCGTTACAGCTGGATGAGTCAGACGTGGTAGGCCTGGCACAGCTCCTGGTATATGTCCGTTACGTTTATGGGAGGTCAATTAAGGAAGACATCCTCTTCTGCAAATCACTGGAAATTAGGACAACATGAGGATATTTTTTAAGTACTGAACAGCTTTGGGCCATCAAATGGACTTGTGGTCAAGATGTGTTGGTATCTATACTGATGGCGCAAAAGCCATGACAGGGAGACGTAGTGGAGTGGTAACGCGCGTGCAAGCAGTTGCTCCCGACGCCACTTGGGTACACTGCAGCATCCACCGAGAGGCTCTTGCTGCCAAGGGAATGCCTGACAGCTTGAAAMACGTTTTGGACACTACAGTGAAAATGGTTAACTTTGTTAAAGCAAGGCCCCTGAACTTTCGGGTATTTTCTGCACTATGCAATATGGGCAGCGACCATGTAATGCTTTTACAACATACATACGTGCGCTGGTTATCAAGGGGCAAAGCACTGACACGTCTTTTGAATTGAGAGATGAGCTTAAAGTTTTAACTGACCATKATTTTTTCACTTGCCTGACCGCTTGCATGATGACGAGTTTCTCACACGACTGGCCTACCTAGGTGATGTTTTTTCTCGCTGAACGATCTGAATCTAGGATTACAGGGACTCTCCGCAACTATATTCAATGTGCGGGACAAAACTGAGGCTATTATTAAGAAGTTGGAGCTCTTTTCTGTCTGCATTAACAAGGACAACACAGGTCTTTCCATCATTGCATGATTTTTTGTGTGCAAATTAACTCAAGCTTAGAGAAAATGTCATATGTGATATAGCAAAGCACCTGATTGAGCTGGGTGCGCAATTACGCAAGTACTTTCCCGAAACGGATGACACAAACAACTGGATTCGTGATCTCTTTCATGCCCTCCCTCCAGTCCACTTACCGATATCTGATCAAGAGAGCCTCATCGAAATTGCAACAAGCAGTTCTGTGAAAATAGAATTTAAATCAGAAGCCACTGACAGATTTCTGGATTGGGCTGCGCTCAGAGTATCCTGCCTTGGCAAATCACGCTGTTAAGACTCTGATGCCCTTTGCAACCACGTACCTATGTGAGAGTGGATTCTCGGCCCTCACTAGCATGAAAACTAAATACAGGCACAGACTGTGTGGAACATGATTTAAGACAGACTCTCTCCAATACAAAGTCGGAAGTTTATATACACTTATTTCGGAGTCTAGAGGTCGACCAATTAATCGGCATGGCCGATTTCAAGTTTTCATAACAATCGGTAACAGCATTTTTGGACGCCGATGATGGCCGATTACATTGCACTCCACGAGGAAACTGCGTTGCAGGCTGACCACCTGTTACTCGAGTGCAGCAAGGAGCCAAGGTAAGTTGCTAGCTAGCATTAAACTTAACTTATAAAAAACAATCAATCTTAACAATCACTAGTTAACTACACATGGTTGATGATATCACTAGTTTAACTAGCTTGTCCTGCATTGCAAATAATCAATGCGGTGCCTGTTAATTTACCATCAAATCACAGCCTACATCGCCAAACGGGTGATGATTTAACAAGCGCATTCGCGAAAAAAGCACCGTCGTTGCACCAATGTACCTAACCATAAACATCAATGCCTTTCTTAAAATCAATACAAAAGTAAATATTTTTAGCTAAAAGAAATTCATYTTAGCAGGCAATAATAACTAGGAAAATTGTGTCACTTCTCTTGCGTTCTGTGCAAGCAGAGTCAGGCTATATGCAGCAGTTTGGGCCGCCTGGCTCGTTGCGAACTGTGTGAAGACCATTTCTTCCTAACAAAGACCGTAAATAATTTGCCAGAATTTGACACAATTATGACATTTTACATAATTATGACATAACATTGAAGTTTGTGCAATGTAACAACAATATTTGCACTTGGATGCCCCAATTCGATAAAATACGGAACGGTTCCGTATTTCACTGAAAGAGTAAACGTTTTGATGATTTTTTTATTTTTTTTATTTAACCAGGTAGGCAAATTGAGAACACGTTCTCATTTACAATTGCGACCTGGCCAAGATAAAGCAAAGCTGATAGTTTCCGGATTTGACCATATTAATTACCTAAGGCTCGTATTTCTGTGTGTTTATTATAATTAAGTCTATGATTTGATATTGATAGAGCGGTGGCAGGCAGCAGCAGGCTCGTGTGCATTCATTCAAACAGCACTTTCCTGCGTTTGCCAGCAGCTCTTCGCAATTCTTGAAGCACAGCGCTGTTTATGACTTCAAGCCTATCAACTCCGAAGATTAGGCTGGCAATACTATAGTGCCTATAAGAACATCCAATAGTCAAAGGTATATGAAAGGCAAATGGTATAGAGAAATATTCCTATAATACCTACAACCTAAAACTTCTTAACTGGGAATATTGAAGACTCATGTTAAAAGGAACCACCAGCTTTCATATGTTCTCATGTTCTGAGGAAGGAACTTAAACTTTAGATTTTACATGGCACATATTGCACTTTTACTTTCTTCTCCAACACTGTGTTTTTGCATTATTTAAACCAAATTGAACATGTTTCATTATTTATTTGAGACTAAATTGATTTTTATATATCATATTAAGTTAAAATAAAAGTGTTCATTCAGAATTGCTGTAATTGTCATTATTACAAATATATTTAAATAAAAACCATCCGATTAATCAGTATCGGCTTTTTTTGGTCGTCTAATAATCAGCTTTGAAAAATCATAAAATCGGTCAACCTCTAGTCATTAAAACTAATTTTTCAACCACTCCACAAATGTCTTGTTAACAAACTACTGTTTTGGCAAGTCGGTTAGGACATCTACTTCGTGCATGACAAGTTATTTTTCCAACAATTGTTTCCAGACAGATTATTTCGCTGTATCACAAATCCAGTGGGTCAGAAGTTTATATACACCAAGTTGACTGTGCCTTTAAACAGCTTGGAAAATTCCAGAAAATGATGTCATGGCGTTAGAAGCTTCTGATAGGCTAAATTACATTTACATTACATTTAAGTCATTTAGCAGACGCTCTTATCCAGAGCGACTTACAAATTGGAAAGTTCATACATATTCATCCTGGTCCCCCCGTGGCGAATGAACCCACAACCCTGGCGTTGCAAGCGCCATACTCTACCAACTGAGCCACACGGGACCAAATGACATAATTGAGTCAATTGGAGGTGTACCTGTGGATGTATTTTAAGGTCTACCTTCAAACTCAGTGCCTCTTTGCTTGACATCATGGGGAAATCAAAAGAAATCAGCCAAGACCTCAGAAAAATGTGTAGACCTCGACAAGTCTGGTTCATCCTTGGGAGTAATTTCCAAATGCCTGAAGGTACCACGTCCATCTGTACAAACAATAGTACGCAAGTATAAACACCATGGGACCACGCAACAGTCATACCGCTCAGGAAGGAGACGCGTTCTGTCTCCTAGAGATGAACGTACTTTGGTGCGAAAAGTGCAAATCAATCCCAGAACAACAGCAAAGGACCTTGTGAAGATGGAGGAAACAGGTACAAAAGTATCTATATGCACAGTAAATTAGTCCTATATCGACATAACCTGAAAGGCTGCTCAACAAGGAAGAAGCCACTGCTCCAAAACCACCATAAAAAAGCCAGACTACGGTTTGCAACTGCACATGGGAACCAAGATTGTACCTTTTGGAGAAATGTTCTCTGGTCTGATGAAACAAAAATTAAACTGTTTGGCCATAATGACCATCGTTATGTTTGGAGGAAAAAGGGGGATGCTTGCAWGCCGAAGAACACCTTCCCAACAGTGAAGCACGGAGGTGGCAGCATCATGTTGTGGGGGTGCTTTGCTTCACAAAATAGATGGCATCATGAGGAAAGGAAAATTATGTGGATATATTGAAGCAACATCTCAAGATATCAGTCAGGAAGTTAAAGCTTGGTCGCAAATGGGTCTTCCAAATGGACAACGACCCCAAGCATACTTCCAAAGTTGTGGAAAAATGGCTTAAGGACAACAAAGTCAAGGTATTGGAGTGGCCATCACAAAGCCCTGACCTCAATCCCATAGAAAATTGGGCATAACTGAAAAAGCGTGTGCYAGCAAGGAGGCCTACAAACCTGACTCAGTTACACCAGCTCTGTCAGGAGGAAGGGGCCAAAATTCACCTGACTTATTGTGGGAAGCTTGTGGAAGGCTACTCYAAACATTTGACCCAAGTTAAACAATTTAAAGGCAATGCTACCAAATACTAATTTAGTGTATGTAAACTTCTGACCCACTGGGAGTGTGATGAAAGAAATAAAAGCTGAAATAAATCATTCTCTCTACTATTATTCTGACATTTCACATTCTTAAAATAAAGCGGTGATCTAACTGACCTAAGACAGGGAATTTTTACTAGGATTAAATGTCAGGAATTGTTTAAAATGTATTTTGCTAAGGTGTATGTAAACTTCTGACTTGTATGTGCATCCTTTCAAGCACACCCTTCTCATTAACCTGTGGTGAGTTTGTTCCTCAACAATTGTGAATAATAAGGTTTTATATGTAAGATGGCTAAATAAAGAACAAAATTATCATTATATTATTATTTGTGCCCTGGTCCTATAAGAGAGCTTTGTCACTTCCCACGAGCCGGGTTGTAACAAAAACTCACACTCATTCTCATGTTTAATAAATGTATCGTATAGTGTGTGTGGTAGGCTTACAATTGCGGCAAAAAACAACATTTGAGAGTGCGCTGAGCCTGGTGCTAGAGGTACGCAGCTGGAGGTTGAATGTTTGAAGGGGTACGGGGCTATAAAAAGTTTGGGAACCACTGACTTAAGAGGACTGGGTGTATGAATGAGAAATGAATGATTACATAATTTAATGTTAACTAAAGCCGTCTGCTGGTTTTTGGTTTTTAAGACCTAGACAACCAGTTGAGGGGAGTTCCTTACCAATCAGTGACCTTAATTCATCAATCAAGTACAAGGGAGGAGCGAAAACCGGCAGACACTCTGCCTTCCGCGGAACGAGTTTGACACGCGSCCTAGACGCAAAGACTGATAGTTCATGACATCCACAAGATAGCTTCACCATAAGTTTAAAACTACACATTGTACGTTGTTGCTTATAAACAATGGGGTAATGAAGCACTCACTGATGTCAATAGCCTTTTCGATGCAGGCCTCAGAGTCGATGTAGACATGGCAGATGCCCTCACTGTGTCCCAGCACAGGGATGCCCTTGGCAGCTCTTTGGATGTCTCTGACGAGCTGGGACGAGCCTCGAGGGATGATCAGGTCTATCATCTTATCTAGTCTACAAAGGTCCTCTACCTCCTCACGGGTACTCACCTACAGCACACACATTAATAACATACTTTACTACGATGCAAACTAAAATAATATGTACCTACAACAGGGCTGGGGTCAATTACTTTTTAATTCAGTCAATTCCAATTATCTTCTCATAGAGAAGGTTTGAGGGAAATGTGAATTTCAGTTTACTTCCAAAAAATGACTGAATTAAAATGGAATGTACTCCAGCCCTGACCAACAGTACAAGTGTACTGTTGTTCACACCACACAAATGATTTATCCTATCTGTAACGTAAGTGTATCTAATAAAAGTGTTATGCATAACCTAAAACTCAACTCCTGCCTCAAATTTCCCATTGATTAGAATGAAGCTCTTACCAGCTGAATAGCATCCTTCACCCCGTGGATAGAGAGCGCATCCTGGGTCAGCTGATGCAAGATACGGTTGGTGTTGGCCGCTTCTTTCCCCCCCTTTAGTAGCAGAGCATTTCCACTGGCAATAGCCAGAGCTGACACCTGTATTTCATATCGGTACAAGTCCATACAACACTTCAGTCACACATCAGTACTATCATGTCTCTGAAAATAAAAGACAATAGGGTGGAATCTCAAATCAACCCTTAGACCATATGTCCTGTGTACTTAAAATCTGTAAATCTGAGCGGATTTGAGGCCTCCCGAGTGGCGCAGCGGTCTAAGGCACTTTTGCAGTGCTGATGCGACACTACAGCCCCGGGTTCGATCCCAGGCTATGTCACAGCCTGGCCGTGACCAGGATACCCATGGGGCAGCTCACAATTGGCCCAGCGTCGTCCGGGTTAAGGGAGGGTTATGCCGGCCGCGATTTCCTTGTGTCATCGTGCTCTAAATCAAATCTTATTGGTCACATACACATATTTAGCAGATGTTATTGCGGATATAGCAACTGCTTGTTGCGGGCTGGGTGCCTGCAAGCTGACTTCGGTCGTCAGTTGGATGGTGTTTCCTCCGACACATTGGTGCGGCTAGCTGCAGGGTTAAGCGAGCAGTGTGTCAAGAAGCAGTGTGGCTTGGCAGGGTTGTGTTTCGGAAGACACGTCTCTCGACTGTCGCCTCTCCCGAGTCCGTAGGGGACATACAGCGATGAGACAAGATCGTAACTACCAAGTAGAAAAATGGGGTAAAGTAAAACAAATATTCAGATAACTAATAAATTAGAGAGGATTTGACAAATGTAAACAATATGGTAATAGCTTCACCTTGCTCTCTAATAGGCTATGTTAAAGTTTCACCATATTGCTTATTTTCCAATCAAATCCTCTCAGATCTCCACAAGTGCCTAGGGTGAAGGGTCTAGGGGTCCATTTGGGATTGGGCCCAGGATGAGCCTTGTGTTTTAGCAGCATGGCCACCATCAGGTGACTGACCTGAGGAAGGCAGTCGGGTCGAGACTCAAAGATGACCAGCAGGACCCCGATGGGCACAGTGATCTGTTCGAGCTCCAGGTTGTTGGCGACTCTGGTCCTGCGGAGCACCTGTCCCACGCTGTCCCTGGACGATACAGCAATCTGACGCAGACCTATGGCTAGGCTGTTCAGCTTCGATGTGGACAGACTCAACCTTGCCAACAGGGGTTGGGAGAGACGGCCTAGAGGGAATCACACTAAAATATAAGACCAACATTCTTATGGCTTATATCAATTGCTGATATCGACAGACAGCTTGTGTCAGCAATATTAACAATTTCTGGTATGATCCTAATTTGTGAGGCCATTGTGACCTGATGAAGCTACATTGAGTACCTGCTGATGCTGCAGTCTCCATGTCTCTCTTGTTGGCACTGAGGATCTCATCCTTCTTCTCTGTCAGCAGGTCAGCCAGGCGGCAAATTATCTCTCCTCTCTGGTTGAGTGTGAATGAATACAGATGTCTTAAAAAGATTACTAAAGTACAGCAGAGATAGATCACACATCAGCTCAGATGGGCACTCTATAACCAGGCCAGTCAGTATAGCTCGGCACAGCTCTGTGGTGTGAAAAGTGTAAAAAAGGGAACGCTCACCTCATCTGGGTGAAGAGTGGCCAGAGTCCTGCCTGCCTGCCTGGCCATTTCTGTCTGCTGCTCCACAGTGGGACCTGTGTGTCACATCCCACAACAACATGAACCTGAGTGGGGCATCTCATTAACTTAACTGTTTCAGTGACTATTTATAACCACTTTCATACATGAGCCATTACATGAAATGCTTATAAATTCTTTATACATTATTATAAATGTTACAAATGCTCATGAAATGTAATGTAATGAACTGCATTTTTACAAACAATGTAGTTTATTAATGAGTGTAACTACTGCTTCTAATCTACTGTAGGTTGGAGTTTATTTCTCTACAAAAGGTATCAGTGACTCACCAGCAGGCTTGACCTCAGAGAAGAATGTGCCCACTTTCTTTCCCTCCACTATGTCTGTGATGACGTGGCCCGTGACTTTGGGGTCGGTGCCATTGGCAATGACGACCGACGTGCCACCCTGAAGCGCCCACAGAGCAGACTTCACCTGGGTGAGACAACATGGTTCAAATAAACATTTATAATGAAACATACCCAGTACAGCCAGTGGAGGGTGTCCCCCATCTGACCCTGGTTCCTCCCTAGGTTTCTTCTATTTAGGGAGTATTTCCTTGCCTCTTTCTTTCTGCTTGCTTTTGACTTTGGGGCCTTAGTCCGAATTACTGTAAAAGTACTTGTGACAACTGCTGATGTAAAGGGTTTTATAAATGAAATTGATTGATTGATTGATTAAACCTTCTATCAAACGGCCAACCACACTATTTTAACACTTGGAGTGTAGATGGTGGTTGCTTAACACTTGGAGTGTAGATGGTGGTTGCTTGCCACTAACCTTTGCCTCCATGCCCCCAATGCCCACTTTGGACTTTGAGCCATATCTGATAGACTGCTGGTCTCCGGGGTAGAAGATATCGATGAGTTTAGCGTCATCTGTTCCTGGGGGGCTGTCATACAATCCTGTGGGATACAACATGGTCAACGCAAATACTTTTTTATTTTAGCTGAGAGTAAATGAACAACAACGTAGCTCATTTTCGAAATGCATTACATACCTTCAACATCAGATAGAGCAATAAGAAGGTCTGCTTTCATTTCAACAGCCAGTCTTGCAGCCAAGCTGTCGTTATCCTTGATGTGTATTACCTAAAATGCAAGAAAAAAACATAAAACAGCATGACCCCATTTAATACATGCAAACAGCTCATCATACCCATGCATCATAACTATGCAGTGTACCCTAGCCTAGGATGTAATTTTAAAGTAAGAGCACTTGCTCTTAAGTAAAAACTTGCTACAATAGGCCCCTCTATACTAGCATTGGCTCTGACTTCAACATAAGTCATTTCCTAACTTCCACATTAGCCAAGTTTTCACTTAGTCTTCCATTAATGCCAATGCAAACCTAAGTGGAAGTCCGGATTCGCCCCTCAGATGCATGAAGAATCACTAATAAAAGTTGAAATGATCAAAGCTAATTACATTTATTTTCAAACAAATGTTAAACCAAAATGAAACATTTGTGTGGGTGGAAAAAGTAAAAGAAAATATATGCCTTATGTAATAAACCATCACAACCACACTACGCATTCCCAGCATGCCCTTCACAAAGTACCCACATTTACCCCCTGAAGGTCACTGTTTGGAACAGGGGGCGGTACAACTGCGTCATTGGTGTTGATGATGGGCACTATGTTCATGCGCAGCAGCTCGTGGAGGGTACTGTTCAGGTTGCGACGCTTCTGCTCATCGTGGAAGTCGAGGTTCGTCACCAGGATCTATTGAAGAGGCATAKGAAAGATCTCAGTTTGAGGGTTTAACGTAGGCATAGTCATTCTAAAAACATGTACTGGGGCCAAGCTTCCTGCCATCCAAGACCTCTATACAAGGCGGTGTCAGGGGAAGGCACAACATTTTTTCAAAGACTCCCGCCACCCTAGTCAGATTGTTCTCTCTGCTACCGCACGGCAAGCAGTACCAGAGCGCCAAGTCTAGGTCCAGGCTTCTAAACAACTTCTACCCCCAAGCCATTAGACTCCTGAACATCTAATCAAATGGCTACCCAGACTATTTGCATTGCCCCCCTCTTTTACACCACTGCTACTCTCTGTTGTTATCATCTATGCATAGTTACTTTAATAACTCTACCTACATGTACATAATACCTCAACTAACCGGTGCCCCCGCACATTGACTCTATACCGTTACCCCCCCTGTATATTCTCACTATTGTTATTTTACTACTGCTCTTTAATTACTTGTTACTTTTATTTCTTATTCTTATCTGCATTTTTMWAAACMGCATTGTTMSTTAGGGGTTCGTAAGTAAGCATTTCACTGTAAGTTCTACATTTGTCGTATTCGGRGCATGTGACTAATAACATTTGATTTGTCAATACAACTTTGGCTAAGAAAAGGCATAGAAAAACAATACATGAATYTAGTGACATCAGACACTATGCAATTCCATCTGCAAAGAATGATACAGTAATACTTTTGTAAGTGTGTTTGTACCTGTGCAGTGCAGGTGCTGTACTGGGTGAACATAGCTTCATACAAAGCCATCAAGCCACTCTGTCCAGCAGCTGCACACGCCCGGGCCTCCAGAACTGGAAGTGACTGAAGCGCAGAGAAATAGAAATCATGAGTAAAAGCAAATATGACAATAGTTATTGATCTATTGTTCATTGTTATCCAATCTGTTGTGAGGTGATTTGGTATACCATTTCTTTGAGTTGGTTCTGTCCAGAGTGCAAGGCTTGTCTGACGCTCTGAGATAGCAGGATCTCGTGTCTCAGTCTCTGCCTTCCGAAAGCAACGGCCCCACTGGTGACAATCATCATCTCCCTGCCTTGGTTCTGCAGCACGGCCACCTAAGGGACACACACAACAATGAGCTCTTCTTACACACCACTTATTCATCAACTTAATTCTATCTTCAACAAGTGTTCTCTAAAGACCCACCAAAATGTAACTGAACATTACCTCAGCAGTTTCTCCCCTTAAATTTTAGAAGATACCTTTCAATGCCAATCAAAACCCACATAATCATTCAATATTCTGGATATTCTATTTCTACATTATTTCTGGTTCTCGTAAGTAGTTCCTGGTCATTACAACCTATATCATCAATGACCGGGTCGTGGCCTCACCTGCTCCACAATGGAGGCGAGACGCCCGAGGGCCAAGCCACACTCATCTCCCCGCGTCACCACAGCACTGCCCAATTTCACCACAATGCGCTTGGCCTGTCTGAGCTCACTGCGGTGCGCTGCTGACTTCCCAGGAGAATGGGTGACAGGGACTGCAACAGATAACAGGACATTCATTTAACACCAGTCATGTTCATTAGGGCACACCGTAACAAAACATTATGCAACAAAAAACAAAAATGAAAGTTTCTTAGTTCAGATAGTACCCTCATATTTAACTTGTTTGCTTCCGTTTCATGCCTACTGAACATGACCCCAAATAACTTCAGTACGTTTTGGATAAACAGCAGTTCTRGTCGTAAACCTTGGGTTGTCTGACAACAGCATATGTTTGGCTATTATATGGACAAACATCTGAGACTGCCAAAGAGGTGTGTTAAGTGCCAAGAGTCATCTGTAGTGGGGTGCACCAYTGCAGTATTTTTTGGAATGGTGTAGGCTACTTACACTTGGCTTGGGAAACTGCCCTGGCAAAGCGTGGGCAAACATTTGCTTGCAGGCTCCMGGACCGTAGACTGGAACACAAGGCCAGCCTCTGCAACATCATGGCAATGTGACCTGAGGACAGTACACAGCTATTTATAAATCACAATAAAGTGGGCATCCTTTAGGCTGATATACAGGTGTACATCTGCTTGTGAGTAAGCTAAACCAAATTGTCTCGTTGTTGTAGATAATTGGTAGAAAATAGCTTGGTGCACCGGCTTGCACCAATTGTTGTCAACAGTCTAAAGCGCTGAAGTTAGCCAGCTATACTACACACAACAAAAATATAAAATGCAAAGTTTTGGTCCCAAGTTTCATGAGCTGAAATAAAAGATCCCAGAAATGAGCAGGGATAAACTACAGACACAATTGCATTTTATCAATGCATAGAAATACCTGAGGCCCATTTCTTTAAAGGTATGTCTGTGACCAACAGATGTATAGCTGTATTCCCAGTCATGTGAAATCCATAGATTAGGGCCTAATGTATTTATTTCAATTGACTTATTTCCTCATATGAACTAACTCAGTAAAGTATTTGAAATTGTTGCGTTTATATTTTTGTTCAGTATAGTTAGTTGTGGTGTTTTGCTAAGGATTGATAACTGTAGTTACAGAAATAGTGCCAATTCAGTGCCCACTGTTTTATCCTACGATTAGCTAGTTCATCCATGGCTATCACAAATCAGCCAGGGTTACCATAAATGGAAGCTAAACTGTCAATTTTGTACAACTGGACAGGGTCATTATGATAGCTAACGTAACTAGCTATAGTACTGTCATAAATCAAATGTGTAACGTTGGCTAACGAAGTTCTCATGTTAGTCTGTTGATGTGGCTGCTGAAATGTCTAGCTAGAAAAGGTTCGTTAAATCAAGCAGTAGGCTACTAGTACTAGCTAGGCTGGGCATAGACCTCCACTATCGTCTGGGCTTGATGTGGCCAGCCGGTAATACGCGTGACCCTTTGACCGGTTCGTACTTAACACTTTATCTATTCAGGCTGCAAATGTTTCGATTTCCTCAGCAACTTTACTTAATGACAAGAAAACTGGGGGGGACGATAAAATATGCGACTAACGTTACTACAATATGGCCGCTTCTAGCTAACGTTACTGTAGTCGATAGAGAACGTTAGTTACAGCAGGCTAGGATCTGACTAGCTAGCAATAGACTAACGTTGAGGTAGGCAAATAGAGAAACAAAATAGAGAATTCATTCAAAAGATGTCTCACCAGCAGTCAGTACTTATAAAAGTCGAAGGTTCCCGCTGCAGCAAAATTGACAACTGCTGAGCAAAGACACGTCGTCAAATTGCCACATCCACATGCAGCCATAGGCCGTGTTCCCGAAACATGTGGGTTGTGTTGTGAACAACATAACCGTGAATCAGCGGTWCGCTTTCAAAATAAAGGTACCCCATTGAAAGTGATGCTAACAGATAAAACATGTAGAATCATCCAWGAGCCATAGTTAAGGCTGTACATAGCAATATCAATGTCTGATAGACTGAATAGTGAGGTGATTTCTTACGGTTAAAGTCCCGCTATAAGAGCTACGACGCTAATATTTGTGTAAAGTTCTTTAGAATTGTAATCTATGTGTGGCACTGAGTAAGCTAATAAATGTCATGGACCCAAAACCCATACATTAGCTTGAAATATGAGTATACCCCAATGCAATTCTGAAGTCTAATAKATCCACAGTGCCATTTCAATAGATGTTTTACTTTGTATCAAATTAACTAATTACTGTCTTTTGATGAATCCAGTGGCGGTCTGTGCCTTTTAAGATTAGGGTGGATGATAKAWWWWTMTATGAGCACAGCCTTATTTCTATTACAGCATARGGGATGACTGTCAATCATATTCCATTCACCCAGCTCAATGTAACATTGATAGGTTTAGGCTACTGATACTRGAATTTGCCCTATAACCCTTCATGAGGTTGCTACAACCGAGCCTYCAAATTAAAGTTCATAACGTAGGTGCACAGATCGAAAGAAAAATTGGAGTAATCAAGGTGACAGAAAGTGAAACAGTCAATACCACCTAYCACACTCTTGCCTACATCTAGCTGAACTAGGGTGTAATCATTAGTCCAAACGTTACYTTTTGTAACTAAAACGAGAGATTCTATTGGACAAATTCAGGTAGGTCCATTCCAGTTTCGCTCCATTTGCTTCCGTTTAAAAAACATTTCTTAACTGAATTGGCTGAATGAATACACCCCTGATCACCCYCACACACAATTCACTTTCATAGCAGCCATACAAATAGCATAATCACATCTACGCGCTKTCCTCCTCTCAAATTTCCCCTTCACTTTTGGAATTCAATGCACACAACAGTGGTCTGATCAGGTGAAAAAAACCTCTACACACAGCCTACATTGTTGTCACCATATTAGCTAATGTCATAGTCAACAAATAGCTACTAGAACTAACGTGTTAGTAAACTCACAATCCATTCCATTTGTACAATCACGCAGTACAGTGTYAAGCAAGAAGTTTAGCAGTTACACAGATGAGCCCCAGAGGCAATAAATTAATAAAACCAAAAGCTGTACCTTGACTTGGAAGAGTTGGAGTGCTGGATAGACTTAGCCAGCTAGCTAACATAAATGTCATTGCTCTCTGTTTGAGTCAGGTTGTTGAGTAGGCTAAAATGTGACTCGTTTCAGGAAACCAGGCGTATGTTACGGGTTACTACTTCACAGGAGAGCCATTTGAACGAAAACCTTTTTAACTTAATYAAAATGCGTTTTTTGGTAGAAATGCTTTGTGGAACATGTGAACTTTCATGTTCCTTAATAATATTAGACTTGTACAAGTCAAAAGTTGGAACACACCTACTCATTCTAGGGTTTTTTCTTTATTTTTACTATTTTCTACATTGTAGAATAATAGTGAAGACATCAACACTATGAAATAACACATYTGGAATCATGTAGTAACCAAAAAAGCGTTAAACAAATCAAAATATATTTTATATTTGTGATTCTTCAAAGTAGCTAGCCTTTGCCTTGATGACAGCTTTCCACACTCTTGGCATTCTCTCAACCAACTTCATGAGGTAGTCACCTGGAATGTATTTCAATTAATAGGTGGGSCTTGTTAAAAGTMTATTTGTGGAATGTCTTTCCTTCTTAATGTGTGTGCGCCAATCAGTTGRGTTGTGACAAGGTAGGGGTGGTAAACAGAKGATAGCCCTATTTGGTAAAAGACCAAGTCCATATTATGGCAAGAGCAGCTCAAATAAGAAAAGAGAAACGACAGTCCATCATTACTTTAAGACATGAAGGTCAGTCAATAAATAAAAAGTCCAGTCGCAAAAACCATCAAGCGCTATGATGAAACTGGATCTCATGAGGACCGCCACAGGAAAGGAAGTGGCTTCTTTGCTGCCCTTCTTGACACCAGGCCATCCTCCAAAAGTCTTCGCCTCACTGTGCGTGCAGATGCACTCACACCTGCCTGCTGCCATTCCTGAMRAAGCTCTGTACTGGTGGTGCCCCGATCCCGCAGCTGAATCAACTTTAGGAGACGGTCCTGGCGCTTGCTGGACTTTCTTGGGCGCCCTGAAGCCTTCTTCACAACAARTGAACCGCTCACCTTGAAGTTCTTGATGATCCGATAAATGGTTGATTTAGGTGCAATCTTACTGGCAGCAATATCCTTGCCTGTGAAGCCCTTTTTGTGCAAAGCAATAATGACGGCAAATGTTTCCTTGCAGGTAACCATGGCTGACAGAGGAAGAACAATGATTCCAAGCACCAACCTCCTTTTGAAGCTTCAGYTCTGTTATTCGAACTCAATCAGCATGACAGAGTGATCTCCAGCCTTGTCCTCGTCAACACTCACATCTGTGTTAACGAGAGAATCACTGACATGATGTCAGCTGGTCCTTTTGTGGCAGGGCTYAAATMCAGTGGAAATGTTTTTGGGGGATTCAGTTCATTTGCATGGCAAAGAGGGACTTTGCAATTAATTGCAATTAATCTGCTCACTCTTCATAACATTCTGGAGCATATGCAAATTGCCATCATACAAACTGAGGCAGCAGACTTTGAGAAAAATTTATATTTGTGTCATTCTCAAAACTTTTGGCCACGACTGTAAAGTGCATTCGGAAAGTATTCAGACCCCTTCACTTTTTCCACATTTTGTTACATTACAGCCTTATTCTAAAATAGATTAAAGAAAAAAAGTTCCTCATCAATCTCCACACAGTACCCCACAATGACAAAGCAAAAAAGGTTTTTAGACAGTTTTCTTTTTTTAAATAAATTTGCAAAAATAAGTATTCAGARCATTTGCTATGAGACTCAAAATTAAGCTCAGGTGCATCCTGTTTCTATTGATCATCCTTGAGTTGTTTCTACAGCTTGATTGGAGTCCATTTGTGCTAAATTCAATTGATTGGACATTATTTTTTTAACCCTTATTTAACAAGGCAAGTAAGTTAAGCACAAATTCTTATTTTCAATGACGGCCTAGGAACAGTGGTTTAACTGCCTTGTTCAGGGGCAGGACGACAGATTTTCAACTTTTCAGTTTGGGGATTTGATCTTGCAACCTTTCGGTTACTAGTCCAACGCTCTAACCACTAGGCTACCTGCCACCCCCAAAAATACACACACCTGTCTATACAAGGTAAAAAACTAAGCCACGAGGTCGAAGGAATTGTCTGTAGAGCTCTGAGAAAGGATTGTGTCGAGGCACAGATCTGGGGAAGAGTACCAAAAAATGTCTGCAGCATTGAAGGTCCCCAAGAACACAGTGGCCTCCATCATTCTTAAATGGAAGAAGTTTGGAACCACCAAGACTCTTCCTAGAGCTGGCTGCCTGGCCAAACTGAGCAATCAGGGGAGAAGGGCCTTGGTCAAGGAGGTGTCCAAGAACCCAATTGTTACTCTGACAGAGCTCTAGAGTTTCTCTATGGAGATGGGAGAACCTTCCAGAAGGACAACCATCTATGCAACACTCCACCAATCAGGCCTTTATGGTAGAGTGACCAGACGGAAGCCACTCCTCAGTAAAAGGCACATAACAGCCCGCTTGGAGTTTGCCAAAAGGCACCTAAAGACTCTCAGACCATGAGAAACAAGATTCTCCGGTCTGATAATACCAAGATCATCGTCACAAAGACACGACGGTTGGAACCAAAAATCTAAAATTTGTACTCAGACCAAAGGACAGATTTACACCAGTCTAATGTCCATTGCTCGTGTTTCTTGGCCCAAGCAAGTCTCTTCTTCATATTGGTGTCCTTTAGTAATGGTTTCTTTGCAGTAATTCAACCATGAAGGCCTGATTCACGCAGTCTCCACTGAACAGTTGATGTTGAGATGTGTCTGTTACTTGAACTCTGTGAAGCATTCATTTGGGCTGCAATTTCTGAGGCTGGTAACTCTAATGAACTTATCCTCTGCAGCAGAGGTAACTCTGCGTCTTCCTTTACTGTGACGGTCCTCATGAGAGCCAGTTTCATCATAGCGCTTGATGGTTRTTGCGACTGCACTTGAAGAAACGTTCAAAGTTCTTGAAGTTTTCCGCATTGACTGACCTTAATGTCTTAAAGTAATGATGGACTGTTGTTTCTCTTTGCTTATTTGAGCTGTTATTTCCATAATATGGACTTGGTTTTTTACTAAAAAGGGCTATCTTCTGTTTACCACCCCTACCTTGTCACAACACAATTGATTGGCTCAAACGCATAAAGAAGGAAAGAAATTCCACGAACTAACGTAACAAGGTACACCTGTTAATTGAAATGTATTCCAGGTGACTACCTCATGAAGCTGGTTGAGAGAATGCCAAGAGTGTGCAAAGTTGCCATCAAGGCAAAAGGTGACTACTTTGAAGAATCTCAAATATAAAATATATTTWGATTTGTTTAACACTTTTTTGTTTACATCTTGGGTTTAATCCTCCATGGCCTGGGTCTCAGCCACCTACAGAGGGTAMATGTATCTGCGCGGAGGTGCAGTCCCTGCCAGCAGGTCGATGGCACAGTCCCAGGGGCAATGAGGAGYAAGACAGGTGGGCAACCRCAGGACACATGACTCTCAACCGATATGGAACCACAGSGGATGGGGAAGCAGGTGATTCTCATCCTCGACCATGAGATGGTGGAGTTATGGCATTGAAGTCAAGGGAGGCCGAGGATGATCTTGTGAAKTGGTGCACTGGTAATTAAGAAGGGGATGTTCTCCTGATGAATGGACWCCACGGAGGGTGAGTGGGTGGGTGATGTGTGTGATGGTTCCGAATGCTAGTGYACGATTATCGAGGGTTTGAACTGGGAAAGGAGAGGAGATCGGGTATGAGATAATGTTAAAAGACGAGACAAGGATATGGTCAATAAAGTTCCCTGCGGCACTGGAATCCACTAACGCTATAGACACAGTACATGAGGGACAGTCAACTAGTGAGATGGACACAAAGAAAGTGATGAAGATGGAATACCCATTCCTGCCCCAGGAGGTGGAAGAACACGTGACCATCCCTCTGTTCTTGTGGATCCCGGATTAGGAAGASCCGGACACCGCTGGAGCTGGTGCCCTCCTTGACCACAATGCAGACAGAARCCCAGCTGTCTCTGWCTGCGTCGCTCCACCACGGGMAGGCYTGTGACCCCTACCTCCAWGGGTTCAGGCTCTGATCCAGAGTATACACTGAGGGAGGGAGAGAAGCGATGAGAGTACCGACATCCCGAAGTAGGTTATCCAGACGGATGGCCATCGCAATGTGTGCGTCCAAGGAGAGGTTGTCGTCTCTACAGGCCAGTTCCGTCTGGACCTCCTCGTGCAGACCTCTTCTGAATAGRGTACGAAGCGCCAGCTCYTTCCATCTGCTAGATGCTGCTACTGTCTGGAAGGTGAGCGCGTACTRGGCAGCCGTCTGGTCCCCCTGCCATAATTGGAGTAGATGCTCACCCTCCTCTCTGCCCTCCGGGMGATGATCAAAGACGCATTTGAACAGAGCCATGAACCCCTCATATGAATCTAGCTCCTCCTCTCCTCTTTCCCAGACGGCCGTGGCCCATTCCAACACCCACCCAGTCAGCAGAGAAATAACCTTGGCAACCTTGTACCTCTCGGTGGTGGGGGCTCCCACCTGGTGCGTAAAGTAGAGGGAGCACTGAAGTAGGAAACRACGMCATTTAGATGAGGTGCCGTCATATTTGTCCGTGAGGGACAAACGGGCATCGCTGACCTGAGCGGGTTGCTGAATGGGCTTTTGTGCTAGCTCGCTGGGTCAACGGGTTGTAGTTATTGGGTTATTGGTCACCTCCCTGACCAAGGGCTTCTCCCCCGATTGCTTAGTTTGGCCGGGCGTTCAGCTCCAGGAAGTCTTGGTCGTTCTAAACTTCTTCCATTTAAGAATGATGGAGGCCACTGTGTTCTTGCGGACCTTCAATGCTGCATAAATGTGTTGGTACCCTTCCCCCGATCTGTTCCTCGACACATTCCGGTCTCTGAGCTCTACGGACAATTCCTTTGACCTCATGGCTTGGTTTTTGCTCTGACATGCACTGTCAACTGTGGGACCTTATATAGACAGGTGTGTGCCTTTCCAAATCATGTCCAATCAATTGAATTTACCACAGGTGGACTCCAATCAAGTTATAGAAACATCTCAAGGTTGATCAATGGAAACAGGATGCACTTGAGCTCAATTTTGAGTCTCATAGCAAAGGGTCTGAATACTTATGTAAATAACGTATTTATGAAAACATGTTTTTGCTGAGGAAATTGTTTTGTTTAATCAATTTTAGAATAAGGCTGTAACGGGATAAAATGTGGAAAAGTGAAGGGGTCTGAATACTTTCCGAAGGRACTGTATATTATAGTTATGCTTACATGCAGTGGTCAATGGTCAGAGCCCAGCACTGGAGCCTTTCGGTCGGACCAGCAGGGACAGCTGCCAGGGCTCCAGGGATGGCCTTCAGGCCTCCGTAGATAATGGTCATGGCCTTCTATGGCTGGGTGTCCCACAGGTGGTGAACTGCTTATCAGAGGTTGGGCTGGCTGTGGTCTGTCCTGGGGCTACACTGGGCTTTGGCACTGCTGTAGGKTTCTCTGGACCTGCTGAYGGTTTGACCGGTGRTGGTTTTGGCTTGGGAGTTGCACAAGTGGGCTTGGGACCAGTAGTGGGCTTGTGGCCATTAGTAGGCTTGGGACCAGCATCTGTAGGAGCCACAGCTGAAAAATGGGAAATTCAATTGAATACAGCTTCAGGTATCCCCTCGGGAGAAATTATTAGGATTATTATTGTTCACTTGTTGTCCATACAGGCAGTGGTCAGAGATATGATATTTAAGGCTGACCTGTGGGCTCAGCACACCCTCTGACGTCAAAGTGATCCCACAGCAGCTTCCGGCCTCTTCCTATGAAGCACCATGGCTGAGTGTCACCATCTGGGTTTCTGTASCAGAGTCAATACACAACAGTTAACAACATTTGTAGGTGTATACAACAATATGTTTGAATGTGAGAAAGTTAAGTATATAAGGTGTCTTTTTATACAGATACTCTATATATTGTGTGACAAATTTGTATTTGTCTTAAAGGCAATTTAAGTGTAGGAGTGCTGTTCTAGGATCAGCCCCCCTCGTCCATATAATCAAATTAATTATTATCTAAAAGGCTAAATTGATCACATATCAGTACTGATACTCTGATACTCATAGTGAATATGAGACCTGACCTGAAGACGTTATGAGGGCCCAGTCCATCGGCATCCTCAAAGTCATTGAAGGGATCAGCGCCTTTCTCCAGGATAAAATGGGAGTTCCAGTGAAGACATTAATCTCCATTGTCTGTCTCACTCACATTGATGCMATACGACATCCTGTCATACTTTAGCTTGTAACAGTTGTCGTGACTTTTACTTTAATTTATCTGATGACTGTTATTTATCTGATCAACTAACTATGTTTAATTGTTACCCAATTAAATTAATCATGTAATAATAAACTCATTAGGATTTGGGGCACCACGAGAGCGGTTCTTTAAACGGTTACCTTCTCCCGAATTAAACTCTAGAGGTCWTTACCTATCACATCCATAAAACAGTCAATGTATTAATCATAACCTCGTATCATATCATCATTCTGAACAGTGTTAACCTCCTGTATCTGCAAAAAACCCAGCCTTATGATTCAGTACTACACAAATTGGTTTAATTATTTATTTCCTAGCTAACAAATTGATAAGACAGAATAAACATACACACTTAATACATGAGAAAAGGTCCCTAGCGTACTGACACAACATATGGTGGCTTGTTACAAAGAAGATGAAGAGGGAGGGAGAGAAAGAGACACTTATTGTTGATACATTTGTGACCCAATTCATGAAACTAGGCATATGTCGCAAGTCACGACTTCACAGGAGAGCCGTTTGGACGTAAACATTTTTTWWAAATCAAAATGRATTTGTTGGCAGAAATGCCTTCTTGAACATGTGAACTTTCATGTGCCTTAATTACAAACTTGTATGCCATCTGTAAATATGAATAAAAATGTTAAATTACGAGCCTTGTTGGTTGAGGATCATGTTTTGAAATCAGTTTAATTATAGTATGATAGCTAACGCCGTACCCTAACTGAATTTGCGCTATCATGCGCAAATTGATTTTGTCGCCCCTCACCAAATGCGATCACGACACGCAGGTTAAAATATCAAAACTGAACCAATTATATGGGGACAGGTCAAAAAAACATTAAACATTTATTAAAATTTTGCTAGCTAGCTTGCAGTTGCTGGCTAACTTGTCCTATTTAGCTAGCTTGCTGTTGCTAGCTAATTTGTCCTGGGATATAAATGTTGAGTTGTTATTTTACCTGAAATGGACAAGGTCCTCTACTCCGACAAATAATCCACACATAGAAACGGTCATTTCTAGTCATCTCTCCTCCTTCCAGGCCTTTTCTTCTTTGGACTTATATGGGGATTGGCAACTAACTTTCATAACGTGTATTACCACCACCGACCTCCGTTCGTCTTTCAGTCACCCACGTGGGTATAACCAATGAGGAGATGGCAGGTGGGTATCTGCTTCTATAAACCAATGAGGAGATGTGAGAGGCAGGACTTGCAGTGCAATCAGCGTCACAAATAGAACTGACTTCTATTTTAGCACTTGACAACACAGATGCTCGTTGGCGCACGGGTGCAATAATTGAATAACATTTATGTTTACATTTATTTTGCAACGCGAGCGCACGCGACGCGAGCGGTGTAGTCAGCATTTAAAGAGATGGAGAAAACACCTGTCTCCGGATTAAACATCTTCAAACTAAGGGTAACTGTGGTATGGCATTCCTGACAGGGAGATGCATCCGGCATCATGCATGATGATGTATACAGGTAAGATAGTCTAGCGTTAGCTAGCTACATTTTCAGATATTACACGTTTCTCATTTTGACAGAAAGTGTACTGTTAGCTGGCTGGCTCCCTAGCTGACGTTATTATTTGTTTCCCAGAGCCGTTTGCTTTTCTAGTTAGAGCCTAATGTTAGCTAGCTAACATTGGACCTGGTTGGTTAGCTTCCAGCACTGTGGCATTGTTGGCACTTTGTTCATTGTTGTTTAGCTAGCTAACGTTAGCTGGCTGGCTCATTAGCTAACGTTACATGACATGTGTGATCTTAAATGTTGTTTACCTAGCTAGGTTCATTATTTACCTAGCTAGCTATATGTCTTAAGCTAAAGTGTACTGTTAGCTAMCTAGCTAACATTAGATGGCTGGCTCCCTAGCGGACGTTATTATTCGTTTCCCAGAGCTGTTTGCTCTTCTAGTTAGAGCCWAATGTTTGYCATTGCTGGCACTTTGTTCATTGTTGGTAAACTAGCTAACGTTAGCTGGCTGGCTCTTTAGCTAACGTTACGTGASGTCTGTACAACACCCATTAAATATGGCTGGTGTCAGTAAACGTCTGTAAGGCATTAGCTTCGGACAGTCTATAGGGATGACCTATGGACCTCTGGGAAGAAATTGGTGATTCATGTAGCTGTGGAGTCAAAGGGGCATCAGGGTAAATGTTCAACTTTACCAAGGCTGGTATTTTGCTCGGACCCTTAAGTGATCCTAGTATAAATCCTCATTAAATGTTCCGTTGTGCATGTGTGTTTATGCTTAGACAAGCGCWCATGCCAAGGTAAAGAAAACCAAGTATCCTGGTTATTTGAAACCTGTTCAGAATGAGTCTGACGTCATCAGATAAATTCCATGCCATTGACCGTGTGTCAGTAAGAATTGGTGCCGACCTTAAGCCATATGCCAAGGGGACCTGTAGTGGTTTTACTACAAGTCAATGTGTCTTACACCATTGTAGTGGCGATAGGTATGAAMGAGTCTATTTCATAGCTATGTTATCCACTAAGTGATCATGGTGATCATGACTTCTAATAACTTTCCTCCTGAATGGAGGGTTCTATTTATTAGCGTTATGTGTGTTAACCATCAGAAGAGTGTTTTGGAGATTCACTTCCACGTGTTGCAATCTGAGTGACTACTACATCCTCCGTCGCTGTTATCAAGGMCAATTTGAATTGTTAGGTCTCACTAACCTTCTTACTGATTGTGGCTGGACTGACTGTTGCTGGTATTTGTACTGGTTCCCAAGGGAACCAGCTATCCTACCGATTTATTCCGAAATGTTATCCTACCGGAACACATGATTAGAGCAATTTACTAGTTGCATTGTAGTTGAGATTGCACATGGCAAGGAATGATTATTGTTAATATTTTGGGGGGGAGAGATGGAAAGTCCACTGGACTTCTTTTACGACCAGTGTGGGACACCACAGTGATATCTCAGATGTATTCTAAGGTTATCCCCATCGAGGGGCTTGTCCACTCCTCTCTGTTATCATGGGGAAGTTTACAACTTGATTTGTTTCCTGATCGGGCGGCCCCGTACATTGTTACATGTAGTCTCGACCCCCCCCCACTGGCCTCGATGAGGCTCATCATGGGTCTGGGCWAGTATTTCCCCCCTTTGTGTTTCGGGACCTCCCCACCAGTGGTTGTTGTTGGTGTCCGAGGCACAAACGAAAAAMGTCCGGACCCTTTGTACGAGTTGTCAGCAGCTGCGTTGTTAGTAGATTGGCGGCTAGAGTGTGCGGCTAGAYTGTGCGGCTCTCCTTTATTTTTAAGTTTTCTACTCCGCTAGCCAGCACCTCGCCTTAATAGGTGTGCGTTTCTTTTTCTTCTAGTAAATTGGCTGTAACCTGGTCATGTAAATGCCAGTTTGAGGACCAATGAATTTGGTCAAAGACCAGGATACAAATCCATTTCTGCCAGGCTAGAAGATTTCCCCATATGAATGTTGGTTGACTAATGTGATATTTTGTATCACATTACACATTACAAAATCGGTCTTTCAACCAAATCTCCTGGTGTTTGTGCTTCAAAACGCTCAGTGGCTGTCGTGGCCTGCCATTCACCACAGCGTCCTTGTGTGGCAAGCGTTCCAGTACCTGTGAACTGAGACGAGGATATCTTTCCTGCGATATCGCACAGTGTTTCACCAGTGGGAGTCATCCGGTCAGTGGCGGGACTGATGCCGTTAGTTTCATTGTAAGGGGTTTCAGTCCCCCTTAAAGCGGAAAAATGTATCATCGGAAGCAGAGACCAGTCTGAACGTTGATACATTATTTCCTGAGACGGCCGTGGTGCTTGCGGAAGTGTCTGAAGGACAAGAGAAGTTAATCTTAGCTYCAGTATCGRATGACTCCAAGGAGGAGGGAAGTTGCTCACTCACAGAGACTACTTGCTCGAYATCATGAGAAGAATAGTCAATCAGGTTTGAATGTGACGAGATATCGTAATATCGGCTTGAATCAGATTCTGCAACAAGAGGTTTCGAAACGTCTTTTTCCCAAGGGGTCCTTTCGACAGATACTCCTTGTGGATGACTGTGTTTCAACCAGCGAGGTTACTTGTGACTATACTTAGRGAGATCAAACMATCCATCAAGTCTGCTCCGAGTAGTAGGTGTTCAGTTTCGAGGCTGGTAACATACACAGGGTGAACAAGCGATACGTTTTGGAAGTGTAGATTCAGCATGAGTCACATTGTGAGAGGCGAGGTAGTCTGAGTGAAACCTCAAAGGTTAGTGTCGAATCGTTTTGTTTTTACCAACGTTTAGCTGGGTGCAAAGCCCTTTTGAGATCATTGAACAATGTTTGAGAGATGAGCGATATTGTCGAGCCTGAATCAATTAYCGCATCATGGGTTAAGCAGTCCTCCAGGACTGGTCAATTATTTGATTGTCATTGAAACCTTTGTTAGCCTTGTTACACTTTGTGTGGGTTGGGTGCAGGAACATAGTGATCAGGTTGATTGTTGCGGTACCTGWGTGGTTGGCAACGTTCTTTATAGTTATTTTGACCGCGTGGCTATTGGTATCGTGGTTTCGTGGTAGAGACCGTTGTTGTGCGACATCTATCAACGCTCCTATCCCTGATAACGCACCCCCTACCTGGAGTGAGTGCTCCTGTTCAATCTTCAAAACTGAGAAGTCAGGGCTCTTAGTGTTGATAATTCGTTTTACTTGAGACAGGAGACCAAGTGGAGACATAGGACGAGGTGGATAATTTTATAATAAGGCTGTTTTATTCAAGTGTAAAGATATCAGCCAAAAGCGTGCACGGCTCCTTTCTGTCTGATTCTTATGAAATCGTCGGAGAAGAGAGCGCTAAACATATTGGACAGCTTATATATGCATTGAATGNGTGTCGAATCGTTTTGTTTTTACCAACGTTTAGCTGGGTGCAAAGCCCTTTTGAGATCATTGAACAATGTTTGAGAGATGAGCGATATTGTCGAGCCTGAATCAATTAACGCATCATGGGTTAAGCAGTCCTCCAGGACTGGTCAATTATTTGATTGTCATTGAAACCTTTGTTAGCCTTGTTACACTTTGTGTGGGTTGGGTGCAGGAACATAGTGATCAGGTTGATTGTTGCGGTACCTGAGTGGTTGGCAACGTTCTTTATAGTTATTTTGACCGCGTGGCTATTGGTATCGTGGTTTCGTGGTAGAGACCGTTGTTGTGCGACATCTATCAATGCTCCTATCCCTGATAACGCACCCCCTACCTGGAGTGAGTGCTCCTGTTCAATCTTCAAAACCGAGAAATCAGGGCTCTTAGCGTGGCTCACTTTTGATGCCTCAAAAGCTGTGCTCGCAAGCTCACTGAGTTTTGAGATTGGCAAACCAACGTGGGCTGTAGGGCCCAAGTCGTTAATGAAGTGGGGATACATGTTCGACATCATTTTTTTTTGAATGGCAATAGCTCTTCCATTCCTGTTTCAGTGAGTAGGCCAAAGTAAGCTAAACGAAGCCTATGATAGTATGCTAGTGGGTGTTCAAACCAAGCTTGCTTGACAGTGTTAGCCAGCAAACTGTTGTGTTTGGGAGTCGCAGAACCACTGAATTCTATTTTCAAAGCCGTGGCAAGTTTCGCATAGTCGTTTTGCACGTGCTGCTGTTGTAGACGGATTAACCTTGTCACATGTCTATTCGACGTTTGCTTCAACAGGTAAAGCCTGTCAGTACCAGTAGCGTTTGGGTAGCCATCCAAGGCGTACTCTATGTCTGCTAATAACGTCTCCGTGTCATTTGGCTTGCCTGGAACGGGGTCAAAGGTGTGGAAGTTTTTGACGATTTTGTCAAGGTGTTCCTTGCAAAGTGCGCAGAGAGGGTTGGATTCATCCTGTGGGGAAGTATGGGCCAAAAGGCCAAGAGGAGAAGCCAAGCTTTGGTTTTGTTGGCAAGGAGGTGCCATATTACTCTGTGCCGAATGGCCAAGAGGAGAAGACTGAGGGACACCTGAGAGAGGCAAAGTCTGAAACCTTCTATCGTCTACACTCCTTTTTGTACCGAGCTCCGGTTGCGAGCTTGATTGGGTAGGGTAGTCATGCTGTAGCGCGTGACTGTTCTGGAATTCCTCCAGATGGTACCTAAGGGTGGTATTCTGCTGCATCGCAGAGTCCACTTGGGTGCTTAGAGAACTTATTTTAGACATGTGAGTGTCGCAGTTGCTCCATTCGGTCTCATACTTATCTGTTATGGTTTGCAGGTAGAGGTCTTGAGTGCGGAGCGAGAGATTCAGTGATGAGATTTCCTCCGCTTGCTTAGAGATAATTTTGTTCACCTGGGTTTTCTCATCGTTCATTTGGTCAGCGACTTCAATGAGTTCCGCAGTTTAGTCATCCAACTTGGTAATTGTGTTCATAAGCTCCCTGTATGTAAAATGTCTCAATGATCATTTAATTAGAAAAAACGTTTTCATTGTTAAAAATAGGCCCCACCCCCAAAAAAAGGTCAAAAAAATGAACACGCCACAACAAGTAATGGAATACTGAGGTCCGGTTCGGATATTTTGAATATTCAAACAACCGTGATCGTCTGCTTGTGTGGTTGTAGGCCGTGTGCTAAATGTTACTTATCGTGACAACGAAGAGGTGATTGCTGTTGCCCCTAACGAAACTGATCTGGCATACGTAAGAATTCCAGGACACAACTTCAGTCCTCGTTAGTTATAGTGGTTTCAGTATCCCCGCCTTGTCACGCGGGGAGGGACCGGGGTTCAATTCCGACTACCGACGGGGATGAAATAATTTTTTTCCCCTCTTACTCTTTCTGCCTGTGAGAGAAGCCTAACATTTGTAAAATCACGTTCAGTACTTGTCCTTTATTCCACTTAGCTTAACTGCTACAGTGTCGTTTAACCCACTTGTAAAAGGGTTATTTGTTGGTGGCAAAGGTCTGTTGTTTTATATTACTGGTAGATCTTGACTGTTCTGTTTTTGAAAATATAAAATTCTCACTTCAAAGGACCATATCATTGTTACCCATTCTGTCTAAGGGACCTTTCAATTAACAATCTATAATAGATTACCACAGTATGAGTCATAATAACCCTATAAACCTAGCAGTCAAACATGAAAAATGGTTTACAATCGTTTTTCGACCATACATATTTTCCCAAAGTGGATTTTGGTAACACTTCAAATTAAGTGGGTGATTTGCGTAAGCTTTGCCCCGGCGTGACATTTTTATAACCTTGTAAATTTCTCCCAGACAATGACCTTCATGAATATATCACTTGTTATTTGTTAGGTAAAACGTTTATGTTGACAGGTAAGAACAAAGAGGGAGACAAATAAGGACGAGGTGGATAATTTTATAATAATGGCCGTTTAATTACTAAGTGTAAAGAATATCTAGTCAAAACTTGCACAGGCTCTTTCTGTCTTTTGATCTTAGTGCAATCGTCGGAGAAGAGCCCAGCGTTCAAACATTATTACCTTCATTAGCAACTTGAAGCAAGTAGTGTAGATCTGCGTGTCGGCCTTCCTGATTGGTCGATCTGGGTCTGTGGGTATCCTGACTCGGACCTCGGTCCGACGTTCCATGGTCTCTGTCAGCAGTCTCTGTCTAGGTCCAACCATGGTGGGATGTGTCTGTGTGATTGTCATGGGGGAGGCGGACTTGTTTGGGTGCCGTGTATATGTCCTATGTGTCAGCATATGTCCAAGAGAAAGAGGGATGTGTATGTTGTGTCAACTTATAGGTAATGTTGAGAAGTTGTTAAAACAAGAGTTACCAATATCTAATACAATTTCTTACAAATCCCCCTCTTCACGTCTCACAAGAGGACGTGAATAAAAGTATATAAAGAAAAACTAAAGGATAAAATTGTCAGAAGACAAATTTTTAATTCCCTCTCTTCACGTCTCACAAGAGACGTGACATAAAAGTATAAAAAGACAAAGCTATGGATAAAATTTGTCAGAAGACAAATTTTGATTCCTCTCTTCACGCGTCTCACAAGAGACGTGACATAAAAGTATCTTAGTCCTCAAATAGATAGACAGGTCCAGCTTCCCCATCCTCAAGCAATGGGAACATTTGGGCCTTTCCTGATTAGGGTCTATGGCTGCAGTTAATAACCACGGCTAACAAGCGTGCGCGCACATGGAATGCAACAGCATCCACAAAGAACAAGAATGGCTGCAAAAACGGAAATAGATACTAGGATAGAGGAAACCAAGCGTCTTATATTTACCAAAAGCATCCATCCATGAGTCCCACATAGAAGTGTCCACTCCAGAATGCTGCTTCATCTTACCATTTAAGGGTACGAAGTCCCTCCATGCTAAACAGTCAGACTCCCATTCCGTAGCCTGTGTTGTTGGGAAGGAAAGTACAACACTGTTCACACAAACATAGTCACAGACCCCCCCCGTTCTGCAATAACATATCCACCGCGGATTCTATTTTGAAATGCCATCAGGGATCGTGGCTGCCAATTGTCCATGGACCGACTCGAAGCCTTGGTTGAGTCCAATTGCCCAGTTTTCTGGACATTTAAAGATGAATGTAAGTTAATTCTGTCCACATTTTTTATTAAACTGTCACGCAACAACAGAAATGATGATTTCAAACCCAGCTGTCACTTGGTCGCCAGTTTATATTCATCTGGCACCCCTAGAGGGAGACAATAGCTCATATGTTAAGTGAGTCGTAGAATGAGTAAGACCAAAAAGGAGACCACTCCAATAACTACCCCTGGAGTGGCCAACCACACATTAGAAACCAAAAACGAGAATATGTTAAACCCTCAGGTCCATCCTCTATGACAACCTGTACCAGGTGGGCTCGTCGCCACCCGGGAACTTCAAACCTTCACAGACAGGGAGGACAAACATCACTTTTTTATTCATTCAACAATCAATCTACAGCAAAACCAAGGGTCCTCGCTCTGTTTCAGCTCCACTCTCCTCCCGTGAAGCTCGGTTTTCGTATTCAGCCTCTCCAACTGAGCATCAAGGCAACGGCGATCGATACTAGGAGTCTCCTTACACATCTGTAACAAACTTCTTCAACAGAGGTATCGATACAGGCCACTCGAAATGGAAAAAACACAACTAGTGTCAGAAATCCAGTAATACTTTCATTGCAGTGTACTGACCAAAAACAACCACCAGCCAGCGGGAACAGTCACTGCTCCTCCACACCTGCAAGACCTTCATCTCCAAGATAACCTTGCCAACCCACTTCAGAGCTTTTTGAATGCTCCCATCCGGACTAGTATTGTTAGGGAACAAACGTGCAACACTGGTTCTACATTTTTTACATTACACCTCCCTGGTGGCCAGACTTATGTCCAGTTGTTAGTCTATTGTGTCTACTGGTTTGTGAGGCAGCATCCCAATTGTTTCAGCCATCCCAGTAAGTCCTGTGTGGGTGTGTTTTATATATTGATCCAGACCTTTTGTTTAACATCAACAATAGCTGGCCAATGATGGGCATCAGATGCCACAAGGCCATCATTCCTGGTAATGTCTGGAATTCGTGGGGGACCCTATTGGGACCCCAACAGGTTGGTGTGCATGTTATCTGTTACCCTCGGACAAGGAGCGTCACGTTTCTGCCGGTCCTCCTGGGTTGGTCCCAAGCCTCTGTGTCCTGTGTAACCCCAGAAGTTGATTAGCTATAATAATAGGCAACGGTGGTATCAGACTGTCCCAAACACATGACGCACTGACCAATTTCTTTCAAAAATGGGTCACCCGCCTGGCAGGTCACACATCCACCATACATCAGCAACACCTTCAGTTTCTAGTGGTATTAGTGATGCAGGTAGTAGCAGGGAGGCCCTCATAGTCTATTAACGCTACCTGTGCCAGGGATACAGCTGTTTATCCCCCATATGCCTTAACTCCCCACGGTACCTTCTGGGGAGGACCACTGGGAACACAAAACTCAGAGTTTTACACAGGGTTGAATTTGGCTCGAACTTTTCCAATATGCACATTCCAACCTTCCCCATTACTTAGGACAAATGGGTGAGCAGCCAGAATAGGTCTGGGCATGTCCACATACGACACAGTCTTTCTATTTAAGTGTTTTGTAGGCCAACCACATATTCTCCCTTTCCTCATAACAGTTCAGTCCCCAAATGTTCACTATCTGAGATGTCTTTTTATATTTATTATCGTACCAGATTGGAGAGCTTAGGTGATGGCGTGGGACTTGGTCTTGAAGTGGTGGAGGAGGCCGGCTGAACCCTGGTCCGTTGGAACTGGTGGTGGTTCTGGCAGCACTCGCGATGGTATCATCCCCATCGTATCCTGATCAGG
>NC_036858.1:24313145-24320752 GCF_002910315.2 Salvelinus sp. IW2-2015
TGATCGTCTTTGGTCTGCAGCATATGGACTAGAACATTATTGCTTTGAGTGTTGTTTATCAAAACTGCATGCATGCTACTCAAGTTACGTGCCCCTGTTCATAGATAACTCAAAACAGATTTATCTAGTTTGAGGATTGTGGCTGCTAAGCCTCATCCAAGCGAGACTGCAGGTATTGGAGGACATTTCTGCACCCGCGCAGGACTCAGGCACCACCTCAATACCAGTGCACCAAGAAGAGAACAATCGCCAGTTGATCCGGTAGTATCCGGGGGAACTAAATGAATCTACCACCCACCACTTGATCACATTTCTTGAAAGTTATTGTTGGATTAGATAACAGAGTGAAGGGACTCCAAGAAAAAGGCAGAGCTGAACAGATTTCTCTTTAACTACTGCACAACTAATATGTATGGTTAAGAAAAATAAATTCTCTATGCCATAGTACACTTTGTCATTCATTACACCCTCCTGTAGTCCTAACCATGGACCATTGGCGCCGTTCGTGGCCAAGCCCACGCGACTGAGACAGCAGGTCCGGTCTCAGGGGAAGTGCCAAGGTGTCCCAGACAACAGGGAACAGGAGAAGGCTGAAACCAGGGTCGTCTGGGCCAGTATGGGCCACCAGAAGCAGACGATGTCTCTCCATCCTGGTCCTGTCCAGCACAGCTGGAACAGGGAAAAGGGGGATTCCTAAAGCTCCAGCCCTCGCCAATCTGTGAGCCAGAGCATCCAAGCCCGGAGCCCAGGTGGCTCCGACATGGAGGAAGCCTCAGGGGGCAGTGCGCATTGTTCCAGGGAGGCAAACAGGTCCACCTGCGCCCTCCTGAACTTGCTGCACCACCTGGGGATGTCAGCTTCAGTTCCAAGTGGTGAACCCTCCTTGAGAGCATATTCGCTGCCACATTCAGGATGCCAGGTACGTGAACTTGTGCGTAGAGACGCTAGAACATTCCCTGAGCCCAGAGAAGGAGCTCAAGTGCCATAAGATGTAGGCGGTGGGACCTCAGTCCACCCTGATGGTTGATGTAAGCCACCACTGTGGTGTTGTCCATTCTCACCAGGACATGTCTTCCCTTCAGATGGAAGGAAAGACTGCAGGGCCAGCAGTACAGCTTGGAGCACTCGTGTATTGATGTGCCTGCCGCTCCAATGGGTAGCCAACAGCCGCTGATTGACCTGCCCTGGTCACACACCCCTAGCCGATCTGAGGAAGCGTCTGTGCTGACCAGCTGCCGGCAGCACATCCTCAGCATACACCCTCACCTGAGAGAAAGGAGTGACAGCGCCACCTCAACAATGCCATGAGGCACTTGTGTGGTCATCCGCAGCTGGCTGGTGACAGTGGCCACTTCGGGTGCAGCCAGGTGGGAGTTGAACCACTGTTGAAGAGGCCGGAGATGGAGCAGGTCCAGGGTAATCAAAAAATAATCGCTGTCAAGCAAGCCCAACAGGCGTTGGCAGGTTAGGGCGGATACACCCGCCCCTGCCAAAAGTGATCTGAGCAAGGTGAGATTGCCTGAACCCCTTCTGGTGGACAGGCGTGCTCTCATGAGGACTGAGTCCACTCCATGCCAATGAAGGCCACTCTCTGGTGGCGCGTCATACGACTGTTCTTGTCGGTTACAGTAATACCAGCCCGCCGATGTGGTCAGGAGCATGTTCTGTTGATAGGACCTGTGTCTCCGGTCAGGGCACAATCAGTCAATCGTTCCAGGTAATTGGGAATCAACACTTTGTGATAGTGCCGGGTGCCAAGGAGAGCTGAAGGGAGAACCGTCCCTTCGAAAGCGAATCGAGGTACTGCCACTGAGCTGGGTGAACAGGAACATGGAATACGCAAACCCTCAGGTCCAGCATCACCACAAACCACTGGTCCCTGGACACGGCCTGCAACACACGGCTGGGGACAACATGTGGAACCTCAGTACCTTCAAGTACCCATTGAGGTTGCGAGGTCCAGAAATCGGTGAAACTCCGTCTCTTTTTTGGGACCACACAAAATAAGGTCAAGTGGGATGTTCTCTCATTATGTGTCTGGAAGTAGCTAGCCAATGTTAGCCATAGTTTGGGTGCTTCACTCTGTGAGGTCAGAACGTTCTGATCAACCCTACTCATCGGCCATAGCGTCCAGTGTCGCTCGGAACGCTCCGATAATCTGACAGCACAGTTGCAGTCACCAAAGCTCTGGATAACATAACAGCCTAACCAGCTCTGCTAGGGCGATAATGTGAGTGAGCTGTTCTCTCATTTGTGTCTGGAAGTAACTAGCAAGTTAGCTTGGGTGCTTGATTGCTGTTGATAGTACAGGAAGCTTGGATCAACCCTTAAAGAGATGGGTGGGCTAAAGCAACTGTTTGGATAGAGGGCAGCATTTTCACGTTCGATGAAAAGGAATTCTCCGGTTGGAACATTATTGAAGATTTTGTTAAAAAACATCCTAAAGATTGATTCTATACATCGTTTTGACATGTTTCTACGAAACTGTAATATAACTTTTTGAACTTTTCGTCTGAACTTCGCCTGACTTGCCCGCGCCTCGTGAGTTTGGATTTGTTATCAAACGCACTAACAAAAGGAGGTATTTGGAATAAATGATGGACTTATCGAACACAACAAACATTTATAGTGGAAGTGGATTCCTGAGAGTGCATTCTGATGAAGATCATCAAAGGTAAGTGAATATTATAACGCGTATTTCTGACTTTACTGACTCCACAACATGGCGGGTATCTGCATGGCTTGTTTTTGTGTCTGAGCGCCGTACTCAGATTATTGCATGGTTTGCTTTTTCCGTAAAGCTTTTTTGAAATCTGACACAGCGTTGCTATAAGGAGAAGTATATCTATAATTATGTGCATAATACTTGTATTTTTATCAAAGTTTATTAATGAGTATTTCTGTAAATTGATGTGGCTCTCTGAAAATCGGCCGGATGTTTTACGAGGCACAACATTACTGACCAATAAAGCGCCAATGTAAACTGAGATTTTTGGATATAAATATGAACTTATCGAACAAAACATGCAATGTATTTCTGTAACATGATTCCTATGAGTGCCAATCTGATGAGATCATCAAAGGTTGTAGTGATTAATTATTATCTCTATTTTCTACTTTTTGTGACTCCCTCTCTTTGGCTGAATAAATGGGGCTGTGTGTTTTTTGACTAGGCTCTGACCTACATAATCTATTGCTGCTGTAAAGTCTTTTTGAAATCGGACACGATGCGTAGATTAACAAGAAGTTAAGCTCTTAATTTGGTGGTTTCACTTGTGAATGTATGAAAGTTACATATTTCCCTAAAATATTTTTGAATTTCGCACTCTGCCTTTTCAGCGGAATGCCGGTTACCCTAGCCATAAGACGTTTTAAAGAGGTTGTGAACGATGGCTGAATGCGGTGTTACAGAAGGGCTCTCCAGTACTAGTTCCCAAACATTCAAAGAACATTTTCTCAAAAGTGAGTTTACAAGTTTATCAACTTTCAAAGCAAAAAATTACTTTCCCATTGTTCCTCAACTGTGAGTAATGAGTATACCATTTGTCTCTACTTTTATCCAATGTAAAATACACTATTTCAAATTTTGCTACATAAGCCCGATTTGAGCCTGTCGGCACATTTATGAACAGAAGACATTGGTTTGATTCATTCTGAAAAAGTCCCACATTCAGTTATTCAAGGGGAAAGGGGATACCTAGTCAGTTGCACAACTGAATGCATTCAACCGAAATGTGTCTTCCACATTATACCCAAGAGGTGCGGGGATGCTTTAAAAAACATCATCGGCACCCGGGGAGCAATTGTTGTTGGGGTTAACTGCCTTGCTCAAGGGCAGAATGGCAGATGTGTTGTTATTAAGCCTACTGACTGTCAATACTGATAGTGGCTAATAATATTAACATAATAGAAATAGGACACAGAGAAAGTTGGAGCCTATAAATTAAGATATTCAAGAGGGCCCATCCCTGCAAGTTAAAAGGATGTACAATTAAAATTCTGCATAATGCATTTCAGAATCTTTACTGTTGAGAAAGTTGATATGTCAAGCATATGCAAATTGCTGACCATATGACTTGGAATTTTCCAATGTCGTCCAGTGATTATAAAGATAAAATATATCTAAAACAAGTATCATTAATATTTACAATCCCCTTATCCAAATGATTACTAATTTACCTAGCTTTATCAATAGCTCTCATGAAATTGTGAATTACACTAAATGGAGAATGTGTTATTTTCTATTGGAAAATATTAAGTTGATACTTTTTCCTCTTGCATAAAGGTGCTGAATATTAGGGCATTAAGTCGAGAGGTCAGAATACGGCGAATCTGTAGACACCTCTGCCACACCTTCATTAGATATTAGATATCCACCCACAAAAGAAAGCGGAGTGAATAGTGTGCTATTCTCATGCCTAAATTCAAAGGTCAGAATACGTGTTGAGATAAAATTGCTTTAAAAAGCGGAATCATTCCCTTTGAGTATCATAAGGAGCAGAGTCAGCATTCTTGGCATTCTGGAAAAACCTAGGAGTTGGAGGTGCGTTACAGATCAAAATGGTTTGGCGTTCGTACCGTTGTGGTCTGACCTGGGCACAATGCCAGGTGGAGACAGTCCTTGAAACGCCCCCACACAAAACGAGAACAAGGGGTCATGCTGTCCGCCCCCAGGAAAGACACAAGGCCCGCTGGAAAACTACACAGGACCCCAATACGGCTTAAGTGTTTCGTGACAGGCATGCTGGTGGGGCACCCCACCGACACCCCCATGCCGGCCAGGTGTGTGTACTCCCCGTCAAAGAAATTCCATGGCCCAGGAGTCAGAGCCGCGGCCCAGCCAGCAGTTCTCGGCACCGGCCCTTGCGGAGATGGTTGGGTAGTGAGGCCAGCTCCCAGTAAGTCTTCCCAGCCCACATCTATCTCCCAGTAGTGACGCCCGGAGCTGAAAGCCCTGCAAGCTGATCACGTGAGGTAGTGTCAAAGCGTCCTGGGAGCTCTGGTAGTTCCTGCCAGGTGTCTGTGTAGGTGGCACTGTCACCGCGCAGGAGATGACCAGCTTGGGGTGCTGTCTCTGGTCCAGAGGACACCTCTGTGAGAATCTGTGACAGAGAGGTGTAAATTTTCCCATGAAGGAAAATACTATATCTTACCAAACTAATATTATAAAAGCATAACCATTTAGTGCCTGTGAGTTTTAATAACATGTATGTTATAACGGCTTACCTTCACTTATAAATTATAATGAACAAATGTCTAAATATTTTCCTAAACCTCATCTTCTAAATACTCTTCCTGCAACCCGCCTACCCAATGTAGGGATCTGCTTTTTTCTAATACATTTCTATTCTATCGGATCTGGAATCCCTCAACTTGAACGCTAGCCAGACTAAACATAATCTACCAAGCTATCAGTTTAGCAACACCAATTTGCTAGCGGTTCATTCAAGCTAACCTTCTAGCTAGAAAGCTCCGCCAGTTCGAACAACGTGACTCAAACAACAAACATCCAACATACCTACTTTCTAACTCCATATTCCCGGATTCCTACTGCAAACTCTGAACATTTTCATACTGGATCTTCGCAAACTCAGCTACACCGCAATCCCGGAAGTTGACCACTCCTGGCAAGCGTTCTCCATCCCGGAGGCAAAGCCACCCAGTTAGGCTGAAGCCTAAGCCCCGGCCAGGTCCGTGACTACCACCGAAGCCACACTTCTGCTACAAGATCCGGACCCCTTCTACTGCCGCTACGGGGCCCGCCACCGACCGATTCCTTAACGACTGGAACAGCTCAGGACTACAAGCAGTCCTGTAAAACCCCACCCTCTCCCAGAGAACACATCATCAGCCAGAGATCAAGCAACACTTTCACTTCTATGAACGAACACAGTGAGGAAAGGTCGGGGGCAGGGAATTCTTCATTAAGGAGTTGATCCCCGAGCTCTATTAGCAACGGTTCTTCTCCTTAACTCTGTGATCATTCGGCAGTGTCAGTGTGTCTCACCCTCCAAGTGCGATATGCCCCCAGGTCGAGTGATTCACCTTCTCCCTTYATTCACCTGCAATGTATAAACTCTTGGACATACAGGTTTGGTTAYCAAACAGTTCCTCATTTGTTCTTTCTGATTATATATTTAACTTCTATGCCTAATTTTTTAGCTATAAATGTTTAATTTTAAATAAGTTTATTATCCAATGGGCCCCATCCTTTCCCAGTCCACAATGTACCCTCCTTCGTTTGATACCTGGCTCTGGCCAGGTATCAACCTTACCTACTCTAAATAATAACTTAGTACATCATATTCTAGGAACGTCCCTTTTATTCCCCGCATATCCAATTCTCCCCTGGGCGCACATCCATATCTATTCTTTTCCAATTCTCTGTCAAGTGACCTATCTACTTTGAAATGTATCTGTGCTGCTTATATATGTTAACCCCTTTCTCCTATCTTATTTCACAGCCCACCTTGCTCATTTCCTGGTCCACCCTCCCCACTCTGCTCTCAAACCTTCAAGGTCTCAACAGTGCGGGGTAGACCCATCTGTCTGCCTTTTTCTATGTGTTCCTTTACAATATTAACTAAGTGTCTCACTGTTTTGACTTTATCTGCATGGATTTAAAAATAACAACAGGTCTTATAGTGTCAATCTTTAAAGTCCTAACATAACCTTAATTAACCTATCTTTATCTTCTAATGGCCAATACAAATGCTTACCTTATGGTCAAGAGTTATAAACTCTATTATAATCAATTTACCTCAAAACTAGTATCCCAAATGACACAATCTCATTATTCTCACCACATTTCCCCGCGAGTGATCAAGTCGCCGGAAAATGCAATGGAAACAGAAAACAGGTCAAAATGTTACACCTACATTCGTGTTCCATATCTAAACATACCAAAAGAACCCTTTATCTTCTCAAAATCCCTTGCCTAAATAAAACTCAGAAAGTAAAACTCCTATTCCCATATGAGTGTATTCTTTTAAGATATCTTATCTCTGGGTACACGGAAACCCTTAACCTTAATGTTTACTCCAAAAAACAAAATTATGTCACCAGCATTCAACCAGTCGGCTGGGAGACCATTGGGTGCTGCAATACTGCCATCTTCTGTCCATTCTCTGCACAGCTCTCCACCCACTCTTATTCAACCTTCTCAATTTGAGCCATTTTAGTTTCTTATTTTAACTATTGTTTTCTAAATTTTTGTAATCAAGCCTACCACTGTAGTGTCATCCGCAAACTTGATGATTGAGTGGAGGCGTGCATGGCCACGCAGTCGTGGGTGACAGGGAGTACAGGAGAGGGCTCAGAACGCACCCTTGTGGGGCCCCAGTGTTGAGGATCAGCGGGGTGGAGATGTTGTTACCTACCCTCACCACCTGGGGGCGGCCCGTCAGGAAGTCCAGGACCCAGTTGCACAGGGCGGGGTCGAGACCCAGGGTCTCGAGCTTGATGACGAGTTTGGAGGGTACTATGGTGTTAAATGCTGAGCTGTAATCGATGAACAGCATTCTCACATGGGTGAGGCCTAGCAGGTTATTAAGCCTACTGACTGTCAATACTGATAGTGGCTAATATTACATAATAGAAATAGGAAA
>NC_036858.1:24320777-24323579 GCF_002910315.2 Salvelinus sp. IW2-2015
GATTAATTTTATTTTTAATTTTTTAATATCAACTTCAAACCTGCACATACATTTGATTGGCGCGTTCCACGGACTAACAGGTACCTATTTAGAGAACCTGTCTACCATAACTAACAGGTACCTTTTTCCATTTGTCACATTGTCTTGCCCCATATCTGTGTAATCTATGCTGATGTCCTGAAAACAAGCATTTGGGACTGGGTATGAACCCATGGGCGTTTGATATGGTTTCTTTGGATTGTGGCTACCACAAATGCTACACTCGTCACAAAACAAATCTGTCATGTCTATCATGTGGGGTGCCACCAGAGATGTGGGACACCTTCTGTAAAGTTTTCCGTTTGCCTTCGTGAGTGGGCCCATGAGCTTCTCGTAATAGTTCTGGACAGAGGTTTGCAGGGGCCACTAGTCTGCCTTCATGGCATCTCCACAGTTCATCAGGTCCTTGGTGGCCCCTTTCTGTCCCCATACTGAGTGGTTCATAGGGTCCTGCTGAAAACTGGAGTTCTTTTTATGTGTTGCCCTGTGAGCTCAGTCCGAGCTGGTTGAATCTGAAGTATCATTTGTCTCGGGGTGTATCCACCAGCTTTCTTTGGCTGCTTTGTCAGCTGCATCATTTCCCCGCTGACTCTGTTTTTCAGTTGTTGATGTCCTTTTACAACAGAGAAAGTTGGGGTAGCCTATAATTAAGATATTCAAGAGGGCCCATCCCTGCAAGTTAAAAGGATGTACAATTAAAATTCTGCATAATGCATTTCAGAATCTTTACTGTGAGAAAGTTGATATGTCGATATGCTTAAATTTGCTGCCATATGACTGGTTTCACAATTGTCTCCAGTGATTATAAGATAAAATATATCTAAAACAAGTATCATTAATATTTACAATCCCCTTATCCAAATGGATTACTAATTTACCTAGCTTTTATCAATAGCTCTCATGAAATTGTGAATTACACCAAATGGAGAATGGTGTTATTTCTATTGGAAAATATTAAGTTGATACTTTTTCCTCTTGCATAAAGGTGGCTGAATTATTAGGGCATTAAGTCGAGGTCAGAATACGGCGAATCTGTAGACACCTCTGCCACACCTTCATTAGATATTAGATATCCACCCCAAAAGAAAAGCGGGTGAATAGTGTGCTATTCTCATGCCTAAATTCAAGGTCAGAATACGTGTTGAGATAAAATTGCTTAAAAAGGGAATCATTCCCTTTGAGTATCATAAGGAGCAGAGTCAGCATTCTTGGGCATTCTGGAAAGAACTAGGAGTTGGAGGTGCGTTACAGATCAAAATGGGTTTGGCGTTCGTACCGTTGTGGTCGTGACCTGGGCACAATGCCAGGTGGAGACAGTCCTTGAACGCCCCCACACAAAACGAGAACAGAGGGGTCATGCTGTCCGCCCCCAGGAAAGACACAAGGCCCGCTGGGAAACTACACAGGACCCCAATACGGCTTAAGTGTTTCGTGACAGGCAGCTGGTGGGGCACCCCACCGTGCCAGGCTGTGTACTCCCCGTCAAAGAATTCCATGGCCCAGGAGTCAGAGCCGCGGCCCAGCCAGCAGTTCTCGGCCCGGCCCTTGCGGGAGATGGTGGGGTAGGTGAGGCCCAGCTCCCAGTAAGTCTTCCCAGCCACATCTATCTCCCAGTAGTGACGCCCGGAGCTGAAGCCCTGCAAGCTGATCACGTTGAGGGTGGTGTCAAAGCGTCCTGGGAGCTCTGGTAGTTCCTGCCAGGTGTCTGTGTAGGTGGCACTGTCACCGCGCAGGGAGATGACCAGCTTGGGGTGCGCTGTCTCTGGGTCCAGGGACACCTCTGTAGAATCTGTTGACAGAGGTGTAATTTTCCCATGAGAAAATACTATATTTAAAATACTATATTATAAAAGGCATAACCACTTTGTGCTGTGAGTTTTAATAACATGTATGTTATAACGGCTTACCTTCACTTATAAATTATAGATGTAACAAATGTTAAATATTTTCCTAAACCTCATCTTCTAAATACTCTCCTGCAACCCGCCTCACCCAATGTGGAGTGGATCTGCTTTTTTCTAAAGTATTTCTATTTACTTCGGATCTGGAATCCCTCAACTGAAGCTAGCCAGCTAACTAACTAAAACATATCTCAGCTATCAGTTAGCAAACCATTGCTAGCGTCATCAGCTAACTTTAGCTAGGAAAGCTCTCGCCAGTTCGAACAACGTGACTCAAAACCAGAACATAACGTACTATTTCTCTCCATAATCCCGGATTCCTACTGCAAACTCTGAACATTTTCATACTGGATCTTCGCAACTAGCTAACCGCAATCCCGGTGACCACTCCTGGCAGCGTTTCCATCCCGGAGCAAACACCAGTTAGGCTGAAGCCTAGCCCGGCCAAGCTCCTGTGCTACCACCGAAGCCCACTTCTGGCTACAAATCCGGACCCTTCTACTGCCGCTACGGGGCACGGAACCCCGCCGATCCTCTACGACTGTAATCTCGGAAATAATTGCTGCTGAGGACTCCAACAGGCCCCTCAGGCGATGACGCCCGCCTGAAGGCCGCATTCTGCTAAACCTGCTGGCCTGCTAAGCTCCTATGAAGCACCTGGACCCTACTAATTCCACGACTGCGTCTATCGACGTCACCGCGAGGAAGAGGCAAAAACAGACTTACCCTATCAGCAACGTCCCAAAAGCCTAACTTGCTAGCCGGATCTGCCTAATGTTAGCATTGCCTTGCCCCGGCTCTAAAGCTATTGCCTGGCCTCTGGTTTGCTAACTGCTAGCTTGCCTCCCGAATCTCTCTCTTG
>NC_036858.1:24329225-24330643 GCF_002910315.2 Salvelinus sp. IW2-2015
TTACTCTCTGTTTCGAACGTGCTAGACGGCCAGTTCGTATAGCATTTAGCCGTACCCTTATCCTACTTCTCCTCTGTTCCTCTGGTGATGTAGAGGTTAATCCAGGTCCTGCAGTGCCTAGCCCCACTCCCACTCCCCAGGTGCTCTCATTTGTTGACTTCTGTAACTGTAAAAGCCTTGGTTTCATGCATGTTAACATTAGAAGCCTACTCCCTAAGTTTGTTTTATTCACTGCTTTAGCACACTCTGCCAACCCGGATGTCTTAGCCGTGTCTGAATCCTGGCTTCGGAAAACCACCAAAAACCCTGAAATCTCCATCGCTAACTATAACATTTTCGGCCAAGATAGAACTGCCAAAGGGGGCGGTGTTGCAATCTACTGCAAAGATAGCCTGCAGAGTTCTGTATTACTATCCAAGTCTGTACCCAAACAATTCGAGCTTCTACTTCTAAAAATGCACCTTTCCAGGAACAAGTCTCTCACTGTTGCCGCTTGCTATAGACCTCCCTCTGCCCCCAGCTGTGCCCTCGATACCATATGTGAATTGATTGCCCCCCATCTATCTTCTGAGCTCGTGATACTAGGTGACCTAAACTGGGACATGCTTAACACCCCGGCCATCCTACAATCTAAGCTTGATGCCCTCAATCTCACACAAATTATCAATGAACCTACCAGGTACAACTCCAAATACGTAAACACGGGCACCCTCATGGATGTCATCCTAACTAACTCACCCTCCAAATACACCTCTGCTGTTTTCAATCAAGATCTCAGGGATCACTGCCTCATTGCCTGCATCCGTAATGGGTCTGCGACCAAAAGACCACCCCTCATCACTGTCAAACGCTCCKTAAAACACTTCTGCGAGCAGGCCTTTCTAATCGACCTGGCCAGGGTATCCTGGAATGACATTGACCTCATCCCGTCAGTAGATGATGCCTGGCTATTCTTTAAAAGTGCCTTCCTCACCATCTTAAATAAGCATGCCCATTCAAAAAATGTAGAACTAGGAATAGATATAGTCCTTGGTTCACTCCAAACCTGTCTGCCCTTGACCAGCACAAAAACATCCTGTGGTGTTCTGCATTAGCATCGAATAGCCCCCGTGATATTCAACTTTTCAGGGAAGTTAGGAACAAATATACACAGGCAGTTAAGAAAGCTAAGGCCAGCTTTTTCAAACAGAAATTTTCATCCTGTAGTWCTAACTCAAAAAAGTTCTGGGACACTGTYAAGTCCATGGAGAATAAGAGCACCTCCTCCCAGCTGCCCACTGCTCTGAGGCTAGGAAACACTGTCACCACTGATAAATCCACTATAATTGAGAATTCCAATAAGCATTTCTCTACGGCTGGCCCTGCTTTCCACCTGGCTACCCCTACCCTGGTCAACTGCCCGGCACCCTCCACAGCAA
>NC_036858.1:24335054-24354570 GCF_002910315.2 Salvelinus sp. IW2-2015
GTCGGAGAAACACCGTGTACCTGGCCCTCTTGGTTAGCGCACACTGCGCCCGGCCCGCCCCAGGAGTCGCTGGAGCGCGATGAGCAAGGATATCCCTACCGGCCAAACCCTCCCTAACCCGGACGACGCTATGCAATTGTGCGTCGCCCCACGGACTCCCGGTCGCGGCCGGCTGCGACAGAGCCTGGGCGCGAACCAGAGACTCTGGTGGCGTATTCCGAATAGCTTAAAAAATAGCCCTAGACCACTGCGCCACACGGGAGGCCCCTGAAACAGTTTTTCAAATAAATTATGATTGCCAAATAATTTGTAAGCTATTCGGAATACATGATGCCATCATGTAATTATAAAGCTCCACTCCACATTTCATTCTAAATGTCTACTGCTGTAAACTATTTTTTTAAAGTATGTTTCTTTGCGGGACTAGGATAGTCCTGACTTTCAATAATATCTGAATAACTTCTCCTTGCTTTTCTTGTTGGCTAGATGCAAGTTTCATGATCCAATTATTTCAGATCTACAGGAGTGCAAGTTTCACCATGGCACGGACCGTGACGATACGTTGGCACATGAGAATTATTAGAATATGTCAATTGTGGCTTTCGTGGGGGGGGGGGGGGGTGTGACATCATTACATCCAGCTGTTTTTATTGACAATGGAAACGCACCGTAGCAGGCAATTGTTGCATCTATTTTCAATGCAAGCTTTTTAAATGTAAAAAATATATACTGGACAAGTTAATGGAAACATAGCTAAGTACTACTGGAAGCGGAGAGATAGCAGGATATTTTTTGTACCGTGGATCCTCTACACCTAGTGGTCTATCAGAATATTGTAGAAATTCTAAAACAATTCAAAAAGTGTATTTCATTATAGATTTTTTAAATGTATTTTATTTCACCTTATTTAACCAGGTAGGCTAGTTGAGAACAAGTTCTCATTTGCAACTGCGACTTGGCCAAGATAAAGCATAGCAATTTGACACATTCAACAACACAGAGTTACACATGGAATAAACAAAACATACAGTCAATAATACAGTAGAAAAATAAGTCTATATACAATGTGAGCAAATGAGGTGGATAAGGGAGGTAAAGGCAAAAAAAGGCCATGGTGGCAAGGTAAATACAATATAGCAAGTAAAACACTGGAATGGTAGATTTGCAGTGGAATAATGTGCAAAGTAGAAATATAAATAATGGGTGCAAAGGAGCAAAATAAATAAATAAATACAGTAGAGGAAGAGGTAGTTGTTTGGGCTAATTATAGATGGGCTATGTACAGGTGCAGTAATCTGTGAGCTGCTCTGACAGCTGGTGCTTAAAGCTAGTGAGGGAGATAAGTGTTCCAGCTTCAGAGATTTTTGCAGTTCGTTCCAGTCATTGGCAGCAGAGAACTGGAAGGAAAGACGACCAAAGGCGGAATTTGCTTTGGAGGTGACCAGTGAGATATACCTGCTGGAGCGTGTGCTACGAGTGGGTGCTGCTTGGTGACCAGTGAGCTGAGATAAGGCGGGGCTTTACCTAGCAGAGACTTGTAGATAACCTGTAGACAAGTATGAAGCGAGGGCAACCAACGAGAGTGTACAGGTCGCAATGGTGGGTAGTGTATGGGGCTTTGGTGACCAAATGGATGGCACTGTGATAGACTGCATCCAGTTTGTTGAGTAGAGTGTTGGAGGCATTTTAAAGATGACATCACCGAAGTCGAGGATCGGTAGGATGCTCAGTTTTACAAGGGTATGTTTGGCAGCATGAGTGAAGGATGCTTTGTTGCGATAGAGGAAGCCAATTCTAGATTTAATTTTGGATTGGAGATGCTTAATGTGAGTTGGGACGAGAGTTTACAGTCTAACCAGACGCCTAGGTATTTGTAGTTGTCAACGTATTCTAAGTCAGAGCGTCAGAGCGACACATTGGTGCGGCTGGCTTCCGGGTTGGAGGCGCGCTGTGTTAAGAAGCAGTGCGGCTTGGTTGGGTTGTGCTTCGGAGGACGCATGGCTCCCGAGCCCGTATGGGAGTTGTAGCGATGAGACAAGATAGTAATTACTAGCGATTGGATACCACGAAAATTGGGGAAATAAATGGGATAAAAAAAACTATAAAATAAAAAAAACTGTTTCAATCATTATTTGTCACAATAAAGAAAGTTAGACAAAATAAAAATCCCCCTGTCGAATGGATACAAATGTTGTATCTTTAGAAAATGTCTCCTATATCTGCCGTTTACATTACACAAAGATTTGCGACATTGCTTTTATTGAAAAAACCTGTGTCAATGGAAACCTGCCTAGTGACATCATAGCATCTTGAGATTTAAATCATAAAAATGAAAAGACGTCATGGAATACTAAGGGTACTCACAGCTCTTGATGAGTCTCTTGGTAATGGGGGTCTGGGAGTGGATGAGTAGCAGCATATTGTTGGTGAGGCTGAGAATTTGGTCAGCTTTAGGCTCATCCAGGTTCACTTTGCTGGGGTCTGTCCTGCTCAGCAGATCCATCACTCTGGGTGAGAGAGAGGACAATTACCAACATTTAAAGCCTGGTCTCAGAGACTAAATGTAACATAGTAAATGTAAATCAAATAAATCAAATGAGTATGATATGTTACGTTTGGTATGGTTAAATAAGACAGATGGTTACTTAAGGCAAAAACAAAAGTAGGGTGGATGGGTTGGCGTATAATCTAGCAAACATCTAGCAAACATCTAGCAACTGAAAGGTTGAGAGTGTGAAATCTCATCAAGGACAACTTTAGCATTTTAACTAATTAGCAACTTGTCTACTACTTTTTCGCTACGTTGCAACTACTTAGCATGTTAGTTAACCCATCTCCTAACCCTAAACTTAACCCTTTTAGCTCCCCTTCCCCTAACGTTAACCCTTTCACCTAACTCCTAAACTTAACCCTAACCCCTAGCCTAGCTAAATTTAACTAGCTAGCTAACGTTAGCCACCTAGCTAGAATTCATAACATATCATACGTTTTGCAAATTTGTAATATATAACACAAATTGTAATTCATAACATGTCATATGAAATAGGTAATGGACATCCACAATCTTAATACATACCATGCCATACGAAACATAACATATCATACTAAATTAATGTTCCGGATATACACTGCTCAAAAAAATAAAGGGAACACTTAAACAACACATTGTAACTCCAAGTCAATCACACTTCTGTGAAATCAAACTGTCCACTTAGGAAGCAACACTGATTGACAATACATTTCACATGCTGTTGTGCAAATGGAATAGACAAAAGTTGGAAATTATAGGCAATTAGCAAGACACCCCAATAAAGGAGTGGTTTCTGCAGGTGGTGACCACAGACCACTTCTCAGTTCCTATGCTTCCTGGCTGATGTTTTGGTCACTTTTGAATGCTGGCGGTGCTTTCACTCTAGTGGTAGCATGAGACGGAGTCTACAACCACACAAGTGGCTCAGGTAGTGCAGCTCATCCAGGATGGCACATCAATGCGAGCTGTGGCAAGAAGGTTTGCTGTGTCTGTCAGCGTAGTGTCCAGAGCATGGAGGCGCTACCAGGAGACAGGCCAGTACATCAGGAGACGTGGAGGAGGCCGTAGGAGGGCAACAACCAGCAGCAGGACCGCTACCTCCGCCTTTGTGCATGGGGAGGAGGAGGAGCACTGCCAGAGCCCTGCAAAATGACCTCCAGCAGGCCACAAATGTGCATGTGTCTGCTCAAACAGTCAGAAACAGACTCCATGAGGGTGGTATGAGGGCCCGACGTCCACAGGTGGGGGTTGTGCTTACAGCCCAACACGTGCAGGACGTTTGGCATTTGCCAGAGAACACCAAGATTGGCAAATTCGCCACTGGCGCCTGTGCTCTTCACAGATGAAAGCAGGTTCACACTGAGCACGTGACAGACGTGACAGAGTCTGAGACGCCGTGTAGAACGTCTGCTGCCTGCAACATCCTCCAGCATGACCGGTTTGGCGGTGGGTCAGTCATGGTGTGGGGTGGCATTTCTTTGGGGGGCCGCACAGCCCTCCATGTGCTCGCCAGAGGTAGCCTGACTGCCATTAGGTACCGAGATGAGATCCTCAGACCCCTTGTGAGACCATATGCTGGTGCGGTTGGCCCGGGTTCCTCCTAATGCAAGACAATGCTAGACCTCATGTGGCTGGAGTGTGTCAGCAGTTCCTGCAAGAGGAAGGCATTGATGCTATGGACTGGCCCGCCCGTTCCCAGACCTGAATCCAATTGAGCACATCTGGGACATCATGTCTCGCTCCATCCACCAACGCCACGTGCACACCAGACTGTCCATGAGTTGGCAGATGCTTTAGTCCAGGTCTGGGAGGAGATCCCTCAGGAGACCATCCGCCACCTCATCAGGAGCATGCCCAGGCGTTGTAGGGAGGTCATACAGGCATGTGGAGGCCACACACACTACTGAGCCTCATTTTGACTTGTTTTAAGGACATTACATCAAAGTTGGATCAGCCTGTAGTGTGGTTATCCACTTCAATTTTGAGTGTGACTCCAAATCAGACCTCCATGGGTTGATAAATTTGATTTCCATTGATAATTTTTGTGTGATTTTGTTGTCAGCACATTCAACTATGTAAAGAAAAAAGTATTTAATAAGAATATTTCATTCATCTGTCACGATCGTCTTCTTGAGAGAGATTGGACCAAGGCGCAGCGTGTGCAAAATACATCTTCTTTTTAAAGAAGAGAGAAAAACCAAGAAATGAACAACTATACACAAACTAACAAAATAACAAACTGACGACCGTGAAGCTATACATATAAATAGTGCTTACACAAACACTACACATAGACAATTACCCACAACCAGTAAAAGCCTATGGCTGCCTTAAATATGGCTCCCAATCAGAGACACAATAAACCAGCTGTCTCTAATTGAGAACCAATTCAGGCAACCATAGACTTTCCTAGACACCTACACTGAACACTAAACCATCTACTCTACTTAACCGCCTAAACCATACAACACCTAGACAATACAAAACACATACTACACATGTCACACCCTGACCTAACTAAAATAATATGAAAACAAAGATAACTAAGGCCAGGGTGTGACACATTCAGATCTAGGATGTGTTATTTTAGTGTTCCCTTTATTTTTTTAAGCAGTGTACATACAGAATAATACGAAATGCTCTGAGAACAGGTTGACATTTACTGCAGTGGCCCTCACATGAACAGTGGGCAGGTTTCCATTGACCCAAAAATAATAATTGTGGCATGTGTAATGGAAACGGCAGATATAGGATAAATGTTCTAAAGATTGATAACATTTATATCTGTTCAACAGGAAGTGGATTTTTCTTTAGTAGAACTTTATTGCGACAAATGATGATGAAACGGTGTTTTTCGAATAACTGATGATTGCCGAATGAATCATTTTGAAGGTATATGTAATTATAAAGCGCCACTTCACATTTACTAAATGTCTACTGCTTGCAAAATCAKATTTTTTCAAGTATTATCAAGTTTTTTCAAGAAAATTATTTTCCTGACTGAAAAATTCCTGAAATTCTTGAAGGTATATTTGTCAATTATTGCATTCTGTCCATGCTGGCTTTCGCAGGCTACTTGTGACATGAAACAGATAGGTGGGAGGGCATACAGGCTGTCGCCAATTTATTAATGCGCCATTTGCCTAAATTGGTAATGGAAATATGTCAACCACTACATTTTTATTTGACAGACTTTTGCAGAAAAGTTTTTGGGTTGTTGGTGTAACTTCATTACATCCAACTGTTTTTATTGACACAAGTTAGTTAGATGGAAACGCATKTATTTTCTATGCAAACTTTCTACATGTCGACAGAAAATCGCCGGACAAGTTCATGGAAACATAGCTATTGACAGTTTATGATCAATAATGATGATTGTAAACATCTTTGTCAATAAAATGTTTCATAAAAAAGATATGTGCATGCAGTATTAGAAACAACAAATGTATTTAGATCAAATTACATACCTGCCTTCTATCTCTGTGTCCTAGAGTCGATGTGGAGGAAATAAAGACAGTGATAGTGAATACAACAGCATCAATATCCATTAAATTTGTTTATGTTGAATAGAACTGAAGAGACAAATCACCATTGTATCAGGCAGAAGAATGTCCCCCTGGGCCAYCTCAGCGGTGAGCCTAGCCAGATCCTGCTCTATCTCCTGGATGATGATACAATTATTTTCCATCAGGTCCTCCAGGGCTGTGACTGCAGCTCTCTCCTCCATCTCCAGCTGGGTCAGAGTCATCCTGAGGTCCTCATTCAGAACCCTCTGGATGTCCTCATACTTCTTCTTTATACTCTCCCTCATTGCTGAGGACTTTTTCTGGTTATGGGACACAGAACCAGTCAATGCGAAAGTCATTGCAACATTTCACATCTTAGAGTTTATATGCTACCCTGTTGTGCATGTTTTTCACCACAAATAAATGCTATAGAAATATAAATGTCAGATGTGACCATAGAAATATCATTACTAGAAGGGCCAAAGCCCCTCAGACCACTTCAAACTTSAATTTGACTGGAACACTCATGTGTGCATTCAATATGTCTGACATGTTATTGTGATGCTTGTGACCTCTGTTCACACAGATGAAGCCCCATGCTGTTTACTTACAATGATTTCAGTTTGCTTTGCACTTAGTTTCTTCATTCGGAGCTTCACAGCCTCTCTTTGCCTCTTCAGACATTCCTGGTGCTTCAACTGCATCTCCTGAGGAATGGAATAAAAGTAGCACACACCTGATCCTGAGTCTTCATCTTCAAAGCCTTATTCTAAGTGAGATGATCAGTTATACCAATGAAGAAAAGCTGACGAAATTGCAAAGGGAAGTTGTAATAAACCAAAGACTTCTAGRCCTGTGTCAATGAGTCTTAAATCAGTATAGACTACATTCACTTACAGCCCGTGTGTCTGTCTGCTTGTCTCTCTTCCTCTGTTTATAGAATGGCCTGTCTCATACAGTACATACCATACCTATATATCAGTAGGTATGGGATTGTTAAAGTGGGCACCTGGCACTCTTTAACAATCCCATGCCTCTACAAMCTCAGGTGCTAGAGTATAGTGGGTAGGGTTGTGTCCATAGAAATATAGTCACTAGAACGGTATTGGCCCATTCTATGAGCCATATTGGGTGTACCCATGAGGGTGCAGTCAAATTGCTGTGGTCTGAGGGAATTATCCTTTCTAGTTATTATACTGTATATYTATGGTTATGTCAATGGACCCCTTCATTCTCCCCTAGAAAGTATTCACCTTGACTCCAGACAGACCATGCAGGTCATCAGGCATCTGTCTTCCAAGTTRCAGTGTCATTGTTGTCAACTCTTTTCCATGATTTTAGTTTTGGATTGGTCAATATTTGCCAATGGAAATCACTAGATGACAATGTGACGTCCATCATGATGTCACAGCTCTCCATTGAGCATTCTATTTAGTCCAGGACTAGAGTTAATCTGTGTCCGGGAAATCCTACATATTGTATAACATTTGGTATACTTGTGTGAACCCCATTATGTACCTGTAGGCTGCCACTCAAAAGAAGAAGAAAACAACCCCAGTAAGAAATACATACAGAGTTTAAGTGATAATAAATTCTGTATCAACAGGAAAAGAAAACCCTCCCCATACAACCCCTTCCACATGGGCCTGAAAYCAAAGAATGTAAAAATATTAAAATAGGTATATTTATATATACACAGCACCAGTCAAAGGTTGGGACACACCTACTCATTCATTCAAGGGTTTTTCTTATTTTTTTACTATTTTATACATTGTAGAATAATAGTGAAGACATCAAAACTATGAAATAAAACATGGAATTATGTAGTAACCAAAAGTGTTAAACAAATCAAAACATATTTTATATTTCAGATTCTTCAAATTAGCCACCCTTTGCCTGGATTACAGCTTTGCACACTCTTGGCATTCTCCCAACCAGCTTCYCCTGGAATGCTTTTCCAACAGTCTTGAAGGAGTTCCCACATATGCTGAGCACTTGTTGGCTGCRTTTCCTTCACTCAYCGGTTCAACTCATAACCAAACCATCTCAATGGGGGCGGCAGGTAGCCTAGTGGTTAGTCTTGGCCTAGTACCCAAAAGGTTGCAAGATCAAATCCCTGAGCTGACAAAGTAAAAATCTGTTGTTCTGCCCCTGTTCCTAGGCCGTCATTGAAAATAAGAATTTGTTCTTAACTGACTTGCCTAGTTAAATAAATGTAAAATAAAAAATTGGGTTGAGGCTGGGTGACTCTATCATCCTTCTTGGTCAAATAGCCCTTACACAGTCTGGAGGTGTGTTTTGGGTCATTCTCCTGTTGAAAAACAAATGATAGTCCCACTAAGCGCAAACCAGATGGGATGGCATATCACTGCAGAATGCTGGGATGGCATATCACTGCAGAATGCTGTGGTAGCCATGCTGGTTAAGACTAAAGGACAGATTCACACCTGTCGAATGTCCATGGCTCATGTTTCTTGGCCCAAGCAAGTCTCTTCTTCTTTATTGGTGTCCTTTAGTAGTGTTTATTTTTCAGCAATTCGACCATGAAGGCCTGATTCACGCAGTCTCCTCTGAACAGTTTGATGTTGATGTTTGAGATGCATTTATTTGGGCTGCAATCTGAGTGTAGTATAAATGAACTTATCCTCTTGCAGCAGAGGTAACTCTGGGTCTTCCTTCCTGCTGGGGTCCTCTGAGAGCCAGTTTCATCATAGCACTTGATGGTTTTTGCGACTGCACTTGAAGAAACTTTCAAAGTTCTTGAAATTTTCAGGATTGACTGACCTTCATGTCCTAAAGTAATGAGATGTGCCGTCCGTTCTATTCTTTGCTTATTTGAGCTGTTCTTGCCATAATATGGATTTCATCTTTTACCAAATAGGGCTATCTTCTGTATACCACCCCTACCTTGTCACAACACAACTGGCTCAAACGCATTAAGAAGGAAAGAAATTCCACAAATTAACTTTTAACAAGGCACACCTGTTAATTGAAATGCATTCCAGGTGACTACTGCATGAAGRTGTTTGAYAGAATGCCAAGAGTGTGCATAGCTGTCATGAAGGCAAAGGGTGGTTACTTTGAAGAATCTCAAATATAAAATATACTTTGATTTGTTTAACACTTTTTTGGTTACTACATGATTCCCTATGTGTTATTTTATAGTTTTGATGAGGTGAGATGGGATCACCTTGCCTGTTACTTCTAGTTATTCTGAACAGAACAGAGCCGGTATTGCCTGTTATTACTATGGCTGAGGGATTGGCATATACTGTAGTATTTGAATTATATTAATGAAAACAGAGCCAAGTACCATATGTCACAAAACTGGCCAAAGATATGACGATTCTAGTCTATCAAAAGCTTTTTCTGCATCGAGAGATAGAAGTGCCCAAGGAGCTTTGGTTTCTGATGAAGCATGTAAAATATGTATTAGAAAATAGTTTAATATCTGTGTTTATCAAAGAAAGAGGGTGATAATGAGAGCACTGAATGGTTTTTACCTTTTAAAAAAAATTGCAAAATTAGTCCTGCATTTACATCCCTTCCAAATGAACCTTTGTGAACGGCTGTGTTAACCATTGCAAGTATGACGTAATTMGTTCCACATTTTTAAATAGACCTCAGGAGGAAGCAGGTGATTTACCTTTATTCATGTTATCCAATGACCTTTTGAGTTCATGTAGAGGGATTTAGACTCCCAGCAAGCCGGCTTCCTCAGTTGCGAGAAGAGGAGATATCTTTTAAAAAGGACTCGATCTGACTTGGTGTTTGATTTACAATCAGAGGTGTACAATTCTTTATAGAAACTGGATAATTGTTGGTTGATTAATTTGGATRCAACAGTTGCAATATTCACTAATTGATCATTACTGAAAAACTTGTTAGCCAATAGACGACTGGGTCYATTACCATGGAAGTTATGGTTAAGTTTAACCCGATGGATGGCAAATTCTCCTCTCTGTCTCTTCAATAGATTTAGTTATATATTTTAGTTCTCTTCTCTTCTGACTTCTGACTTTTTTCAGACGAGGTACTCTCTTGTACCTCGTCTGAAAAAAGTGTTTGTTGACAACTTTTACAATTCTGATATCTTCTTCGTGATTTATTCAGCCCAGATGCAAATGCAGTTGCATTGTTTAAAAAAAAAACTTTATTGGCTTCCCATAAAAATCTGAGGATCAGATAGAATTTTTGTTAATCATTATAAATTCAAATTGTACACAACGTAGGATTTTGTAGTAAGGAAACGTTAAAGCGCCATCTTGTGGTTATTTTAGATAATTATGACATTTGTATCTGTCAGTAATAAGCATGARGATCAGATAGACTCATATGTCGAATTTCTATTTTCTTGATTAAAGAAAATAGAGTAGATTCTAGTACGAAATCGATTCGGGAGAATGTTTTGTGCCTGTTTGAATAGAAAGTGTGCTCTTTTGCTTCAGGGATATGAGCTCGCCAGGCATCAAGGGTTGTATTCAGAGAGCATATGTTGGAGAGCCTTGGTTGCCTTTGGATTGTAGTTGATCTTATTAGATTCGTCCCGCATATCCAGAATGGCATTCATGTCTGTCCTGATAACCAGTTGGAATTCAGTTAATTCTAACAATAAGCTAACAAAAGTTATTATCCAATTTGAAACATAGATTTTATTAATACTGTATTTCCTCCATTCATACTTTGATTCAAACCATACTTTAAAACTATAGGCRTACTATAAACCTGGGTGTTTGTGTATCAGTTTGTGCGTGTTTGAGAGAGAAAGAGACAGTTCCATGGGTGTCTGCCTCTTTATTGGCTGAAGTCCAGGAAGTCAACGGAACACACTGTCTGATTTGTTCCATAAATCTTGACAGGAGTCCTCATATTACATTACACACTGCAGTTCCTTGAACAACATATATGAACCACAGTGTTTATTATAGTTTAATAGCTGAGAGGAGAACAGGTAAACTAATACAGGCAATACCTTTGGAGTAGCCGAGGATTAACATACACAGTGATTTAAAGCTTTATTTTTTGCTTATATTTCAATACAACAAATGGCAGTGTGGGTTTCATTTATAAAACAGTCATTTCAAATAGTAATTTTTTAAATATATTTTTTTACATTTAATGTGTTTGTTAGTAAAATAGGAATTGCTACTCCAATGGGAGCCTGAGAGGCGAAACTGAGTCGTACTCATTTGGCATCAAACCAAAGAAAACAGACTGAAACAGGGAGGGACTACTTGGACTCGTCCAATAAGGAAGGCTCATTTCCATTTTCTGTTGAAAAGCGGTTTAAAATGTTTTCCGTTTCATGCCCTAAAGAATATGACCCGGATCTATACGTAAACCACATTATATTGTTTTGAATAGCAGCTTTTCCAGACTCTGATGCCAGTGAGAGTAACATAYTTAGGTGCTTAGGCTAGCTGGTATGTACTAGAGCCATAAAGAAATGGCAAGACCCAATATTTCCCATGATGAAGACAGACATTTGATTTGCCTTGATAGCCCAAATGAAGGCAAGCTGACCATTGACATGTGAAGCTGACAGACATTCCATTTTTGCATGTGAACATCATGTTTCATATGGTGCCATGAAATTCTACTAACAATGTTCCACAGGAATCAACAGCAACAAATATGAGGAAACAAGCAGGTCAAGGAAAGCAGTTCCATTCAAAGCAAAGCCAGAAATTAAAACAAGCGCAGCAGTCAAAAAGAACATGACTTAATTCTTTCTCATTTTTGAACATGGAAGAAATTGTTTTATTTTCTTTCCTTGTAGCCTTCCAAATGTATCTATTAGTAATTAAATCATGTATTCAGTCTGTAGAGGAGGCATCGTGAAAAAAGAGAGTCCATTGCCTTCTTGAACATGTCAGAAAAAAAGGTTGACAAAAATCGAAACAAATCTTACATCTATGTTACAGTGTTAGAGTAGAGTGCTATCTGAAAGGATGGGATGAGTGCATTCTGCTCTGACTTCTAGAAGAGATTGGCCTTCTTTTTCAAGCTGTTGCGTTTCCAGAGTGGAAGCCTGTCAAACTCCTGGATCTCCATCCCAAAGATGTCAAAGAACGTTTCTGGGGCTAAGTGGCGCTAGAGTGAGAAGAGAGGTTGAGAAAAGAAGGAGGGGAAGGGGGGGATGTTGTGGTTAACATTTCCGCTCCTATATGGTCATTGAAAAACTCTCAAGAAGCTATATGGATCTATGGATTCTGTACTTTCCTTGCTAAGTATTTGTGTAGCATTCATGCACACACATGCAGAAATCAAATGATACCTCCAGTCTTGTTCTGTCCACCTCCCTGGGCAGTTTAGCTCGCCCTCTACTGGTTATCATGAGCATTTCATATGGTACAACCTTCAAAAGGGAGACACTCGTCAGTAAAGGATGTCAATTCTGAATTAAGCTTCAAAAGGAGACTGTTGGAAGATTGCCCCTCGGGCCATCAAAACGGACTGAGGACCCAATTCAATCAAACCTGGATACTAGGTTTTAAAATACAGTGCATTCGGAAAGTATCCCGACCCCTTGACTTTTTCCACATTGTTACAGCCTTATTCTAAAATGGARTAAATAAAACATTTTCCACATCAATCTACACACAAAATACCCCATAAAGCAAATACAGTTTTTTTTAAATGCTTGCACATTTATWAAAAATAAAACAAATACCTTATTTACATAAGTATTCAGACCATTTGCTATGAGACTCGAAATTGAGCTCAGGTAATCCTGTTTCCAATGYTCWTCCTTGAGATGTTTCTACAACTTGGAGTCCACCTGTGGTAAATTCAATTGATTGGACATGATTTGGAAAGGCACACACCTGTCTATATAAGGTCCCACAGTTGACAGTCAATGTCAGAGCAAAAACCAAGCCATGAGGTCGAAGGAATTGTCCGTAGAGCTCAGAGACAGGATTGTGTCGAGGCACAGATCTGGGGAAGGGTACCAACACATTTCTGCAGCATTGAAGATCCCCAAGAACAGTGGCCTCCATCATTCTTAAATGGAAGAAGTTTGGAACCACCAAGACTCTTCCTGGAGCTGGCTGCCTAGCCAAACTGAGCAATCAGGGGAGAAGGGCCTTGGTCAGGGAGGTGACCAAGAACCCGATGGTCACTCTGACAGGGCTCCAGAGCTCCTCTGTGGAGATGGAAGAACCTTCCAGAAGTACAACCATCTCTGCAGCACTTAACCAATCAGATGGAAGCCACTCCTCAGTAAAAAGCATGACAGCCCGCTTGATGTTTGCCAAAAGGCATCTAAATGACTCAGACCATGAGAAACAAGATTCTCTGGTCTGATGAAACCAAGATTGAGAACTCTTTGGCCTGAATATAAAGCGTCACGTCTGGAGGAAACCTGGCACCCTCCCTACGGTGAAGCATGGTGGTGGTAGTATCATGCTGTGGGGATGATTTTTTGGCGGCAGGAACTTGGAGACTAGTCAGGATCGAGGGAAAGAAATGGAGTAAAGTACAGAGAGATCCTTGATGAAAACCTGCTCCAGAGCGTTCAGGACCTCAGACCGGGACGAAGATTCACCTTCCAACAGGACAACAACCCTAAGCACACAGCCAAGACAACGCAGGAGTGGCTTCTGAATGTGCTTGAGTGGCCCAGCCAGAGCCCAGAATTGAACCCGATCGAACATCTCTGGAGAGACCTGAAAATAGCTGTGCAGCGACGCTCCCCATCCAACCTCACAGAGCTTGAGATGATCTGCAGAGAAGAACGGGAGAAACTCCCCAAATACAGGTGTGCCAAGCTTGTAGCATCATTCCCAAGAAGACTCTCGAGGCTGTAATCAGTGCCAAAACAAACAGTTTTTGCTTCGTCATTGCTTCGTCATTACATTGTCTGTAGATTGATGAGGGGGAAAAAAACAATTTCATCAATTTTACAATAAGGCTGTAACGTAACAAAAGTTTGAAAGAGTCAATGGGTCTGAATACTTTCTGAATGCACTGTATATCCAAAAAGGGGAAATAAAGAATACTTATGCTGTAATTATTTTATTGAGTACATGAATCCACACATTCATCGCTGCAGACAGCGCATTATCATATTTGAGATCCCACAGAAACCGGGTATCCAAGTTTGATTGGATAGGGCATTGTTTTTACAGTTATAGCATGTTCAAAACTGATAGTCTTGTCTGAGACAGGGGAACACTGGGTAGGGACAACACGTGTGACAGGAGATTGTGAGTGAGGGCTGATGGGGCTATAGACCCTGGGAGCTCAACTATAAGGGTATCAGTTGATAGGGAGGTGCATGATGCCAGTATCGTTGTGTAGGTACGTGCATTAGTGCTCTCATTACCAAAACATCTACACTGAGTGTACAAAACATTCAGAACACCTGTTCTTTCCATGATATAGACTGAACAGGGGAATCCAGGTGAAAGCTATGATCCATTATTGATGGTCACTTGTTAAATCCCCTTCAYTGTAGATGAAGGGGATGAGACAGGTTAGAGAAGTATTTAAGCCTTGAGAAAATTGAGACATGGATTGTGTATGTGTGCCATTCAGAGGGTAAATGGGCAAGACAACATATTTAAGTGTCTTTGAACGGGGTATAGTAGGTGCCAGGCGCACTGGTTTGTGTCAAGAACTGCAACGCTGCTGGGTTTTTCACGCTCAACAGTTTCCCGTGTGTATCAAGAATGGTCCACCACCAAAGGATATCCAGCCAACTTGACACAACTGTGGGAAGCATTGGAGTCAACATGAGCGAGTATCCCTGTGGAATGCTTTTGACACCTTGTATAGTCCATGCCCTGACGAATTGAGGCTGTTCTGAGGGCAAGGGGTGGGGGGGGGGGGGGGTATATCAGTTAAAATGTGAATATGTTGGAATATCTGACTAGACAAGATTAGGCTACAGATCGACATTTTCAAAGAACTGTGGCCCTAAAATAATGGTAAGTAAGTTACAAAATAGATACAGTACGTGTTACACAATTTGTTTAAATGAAATTGTCAAGTCATAGATCGAGTCCTGGGAAGCAGCTATACTGTGGGCTTTACAGCAAACGTATGTTAGGCCCAGTACACAAACACACCTAGATGAGATCGGTTGAAATTTAGAGGAAGKGTTTTGCAAGATCTTACTGAAATGCTCTAATAAGCAACAGGGGGAGTGATTTGTGCTTTTTTCCCGCCCTCTATCTGATCAACTCATAGTAGTCAAACCAGCCATGAAAATCCAACAATGAAGGTGTCTCTCCTTCATTAAGTTGTATCAAAGACACATTTGGTGTTGGATTTTCCACTGTATGTTACATACAGTCTGTATTGAAGCCATGTGCGAATGAGCATGGAGAAGCCGGCATGCTAAGCGAAAGGCGACTAGTTCACTAGCTCCTGTCTAGACTGCAGCACAGCCATAGCCTCATGGGAGAGTTAGTACTTTAGAGGGGCTGCCTTTGGTTACAGGAACCCATGAAGGGACTGACTACCAGCTGCATACTGTAGGTAGTTAGTGGTGATATGAGACACCAATCATATACAGTTGAAGTCGGAAGTTTACATACACTTAGGTTGGAGTCATTAAAATTCATTTTTCAACCACTCCAAATTTCTTGTTAACTAACTGTAGTTTTGGCAAGTCGGTTAGGACATCTACTTTGTGCATGACACAAGTKATTTTTCCAACAATTGTTTACAGACAGATTACTTCACTGTGTCATAATTGCGGTGGGTCAGAAGTTTACATACAYTGAGTTGACTGTGCCTTTAAACTTCTTCAGGCTAAGGTCTATTTTTCTCKATTTCCTGTCTGACTGACGTTCCCAAAGTAAACTGCCTGTTACTCAGGCCCAGAAGCCAGGATATGCATATKATTGGTACCATTAGATAGAACACACTTTGAAGTTTGTAGAAATGTTAAAATAATGTATGAGACTATCACACAATTGATATGGTAGGAGGAAATCCAAAGAAAAACCAACCAGGATTTWATTTTTTGGAGAGTCAATCACTTTCAATGGAAAACTATAGGTCCCATGCAAATCCAGCTTCCWGATCGCAATTTCTATTGCTTCCACTAGATGTCAACAGTCTTTGTTCAAGCTTTCAGGTTTGTTTCTTCCSAAACGAGGAAGAATTTTTAGTTTTGGTACTGGGAGTCAAAGTTGGAAATCAGTTGGAAATCAGTCTGTGCGCACACAACGAAGAGGACGCACACTTGCTAATTTTACTTTTCTATTGAACATACTTKTTTCCGTATGAAATATTATAGTTTAATTACATTTTAGGGTACCTGAGGATTGCATAGAAACGTATTTTGACTTGTTTTAGCAAAGTTTAGTGGTAGCTTTTTGGATTCCTTTCTCTGCATGTTGAATGAGTGGATTACTCAAATCGATGGCGCCAACTAAACTGACTTTTTGGGATATAAAGAATTTTATCTAACAAAACGACCATGCATGTTGTAGCTGGGACCCTTGGGATTGCAAATCAGAGGAAGATTTTCAAAAAGTGAGTGAARATTTAGGTGCTTTATTTAGTTGTTTTACGAAGCCTGTGCTGTTTGAAAAATATTTTGATATGGGGCGCAGTCCTCAAACAATCGCATGCCTTCGCTGTAAAGCCTATTGTAATTCAGACAATGCAGTTAGATTAACAGGAATTGAAGCTTTTAACCGACATAAGACACTTGTATGTACCTAGATGTTTAATATCCATGATATCTTCCAATTTCACCGGAAGTTGTTAACAGATGTCCCGCTGGAAAATTCCAGAAAATGTCATGGCTTTAGAAGCTTCTGATAAATGATGTCAATTAGCCTGAGTCAATTGGAGGAGTACKTGTGGATGTATTTCAAGGCCTACATTCAAACTCAGTGCCTCTTTCCTTGACATCATGGGAAAATCGAAAGAAAATCAGCCAAGACATCAGAAAAATAATTGTAGACCTCCACAAGTCTGGTTCATCATTGGGAGCAATTTCAAAACGACTGAAGGTACCACATTCATCTGTACAAACAATAGTACGCAAGTATAAACACCATGGGACCACGCAGCCGTCATACCGCTCAGGAAGGAGACGCGTTCTGTGTCCTAGAGATGAACGTACATTGGTGCGAAAAGTGCAAACCAATCCCAAAACAGCAAAGGACCTTGTGAAGAAGCTGGAGGAAACAAGTAGAAAAGTATCTATATCCACAGTAAAACGAGTCCTATATCGACATAACCTGAAAGGCCGCTCAGGAAGGAAGAAAACACTGCTCCAAAACCACCATAAAAAAGGACTACGGAAACAACTGCACATGGGACAAAGATCGTACTTTTTGGAGAAATGTCCTCTGGTCTGATTAAACAAAAATAGAACTGTTTGGCCATAATGACGATCGTTATGTTTGAGGAAAAAGGGGGAGGCTTACAAGCCGGAGAACATCATCCCAACCATGAAGCATGGGGTGGCAGCATCATGTTGTGGGGGTGCTTTGCTGCAGGAGGGACTGGTGCACTTCAAAATAGATGGCATCATGAGTAGGAAAATTATGTGGATATATTGAAAAACGTCTCAAGACATCAGTCAGGAAGTTAAAGCTTGGTCGCAAATGGGTCTTCCAAATGGACAATGACCGCAACCATACTTACAAAGTTGTGGCAAAATGTCTTAAGGACAACAAAGTCAAGGTATTGGGTGGCCATCAAAGCCATCACAAAGTTGGGAAGACTGAAAAAGCATGTGCGAGCAAGGAGCCCTACAAACCTGACTCAGTTACACCAGCTCTGTCAGGAGGAATGAGCCAAAATTCACCCAACTTATTGTGGGAAGCTTGTGGAAGGCTACCCTAAACGTTTGACCCAAGTTAAGCAATTTAAAGGCAATGCTACCAAATACTAATTGAGTGTATGTAAACTTCTGACCCACTGGGAATGTGGTGAAAGAAATAAAAGCTGAAATAAATCATTCTCCACTATTATTCTGACATTTCACATTCTTAATATAAAGTGGMGATCCTAACTGACCTAAAACAGGGATTTTTTACTCAGATTAAATGTCAGGAAATGTGAAAAACTGAGTTTAAATGTATTTGGCTAAGGTGTATGTAAACTTCCGACTTCAACTCTACCTCCTGTTATAGGTGCCYAGGTTTACCTCACTATTCCTTCTATTATATCACCCAATGTGGTTCCGATGTGCCAAGCTCAATTGAAGCTCTCTCTACTGACTCAGCATATTTGTTTTTGTAGCATACACATTTTTGTAGTAAAGTATACATTTAAAAAATGGAATGTCAGTCAAATATACTAATAAGGATAGGGCACATACATCAGGTAAATTCAAAATCTTTATAAAGAAATTATATAAACAAAAAAAAAAGATACTTGCTTTTGTTTCCAACATATTAGGCATAGATACTCCCCTGTCCATTCTTGTTACTGCAGCACTGCCATCCCTTATGTGCTACAGGATAGAACATACAGTACACACACACATGTAATATAGTGGTATGGAACCGAGATATATCTACCATCACTATCTACTACTATCCCAGCTACTGTATCTTATTCCTATCATATAGAGCAGCATACTGGTACTTATGGTCACTGCAGTACTTTTGTCTGTCGGTAATAGGTCACGGCACTCAAAGATTGGCATTCTTTTAATACAAATACTATCAATAGCATCTTAGGTTACCTACACTTGTGACACCTCGACCTCACAGTCAAGAGGACTGTTACAGTTTAAAATTGAATATGTAAATAAATGACATTTAGTGACATCTGGAGACATTTCGCAACAATAAAACAGGCAATGATACAAAGATCATTCTACGTTGCATGTACAGTAGTGGTTCCATCTAGTCACAGTGAGACTGAACATGTCTGAGCAATGTTGTATGTGTTCCTTGACAAGAGCATGCGCGGTCACTGCAATGCATTCACTACAGTTTGGGATAGCTAATAATGATGCAGGCATTTAGCAGGAGTGGGTTGACATTCAGGATAACATGAAGTTTGCGATCCTGGGTATAGAGTGAGCAAACGCATGCAAAATGAAATTGCATAATGAAAGATATTTGTGGATAAGCAAATGAGCGACATACCTGAAACTCTGCAAGACAGCATGGGGCAGAAAATGAGACTCAGTTAGTTTTTCCTGTACTATTTAAATCTGAAAGAAATACTACATTATTTCCAAATCTGACTGCTCAATAATTGGGTCGCTTATTTACAATGTACACTGCTCAAAAAAATAAAGGGAACACTTAAACAACACAATGTAACTCCAAGTCAATCACACTTCTGTGAAATCAAACTGTCCACTTAGGAAGCAACACTGATTGACAATAAATTTCACATGCTGTTGTGCAAATGGAATAGACAAAAGGTGGAAATTATAGGCAATTAGCAAGACACCCCCAATAAAGGAGTGGTTCTGCAGGTGGTGACCACAGACCACTTCTCAGTTCCTATGCAGCATGGAACATTTATTGTCAATCAGTGTTGCTTC
>NC_036858.1:24355485-24398177 GCF_002910315.2 Salvelinus sp. IW2-2015
TCCTAAGTGGACAGTTTGATTTCACAGAAGTGTGATTGACTTGGAGTTACATTGTGTTGTTTAAGTGTTCCCTTTATTTTTTGAGCAGTGTATTATCAGTTAAAGGTACAATCTGGGAGGGGTTACATTTCCCAAGCCCCATTCCTCAACTGTATACCAAAAGTAGTGACAGGGCTGTCATTTTGCTGAAAAACGAATGTCTAGATTGTAGTTTTAAGAATATTGAAATTGTATGTAGATGTAGAAGTAGCTGTGAACACAACCACAGCTGTATTTGTTGAGCAACACTCACCTCTTCCTCCCCCACACATGTTGCCATGGCTGTTGTACGGAGTGAAATCTGTGGACTGAGGCTGTAGGGGCAGAGACAGTATTGTAACAGCGATCACATGTGTACAATATGATCAACAKCACTTTGTCAATCAAAGCCTATAAGGGGAAACCATCCACATGAATCAATAAGTTAGATTTTATTGTTGGAGTGAATAAATAGTTGTGATATCTGATATGTGAAGCATCTGATCTTACCCGATGTAATCCATTCCGTCCATAACCAGGCAGCGATGAGGTTTTGGAATCATCTGAAAAGTTSACACTTACAGTAAGCATAATTTCGATGAAACATCTAAGATCGATTTGGCTGTCCTATAGTTTGAATGGTTCATGCTGTTTATTTGATAGGGTTGCTTTTGAGGTTGGATCTGACCAGGATGGTATTTATTGGTGCACACCATATCAAAAGGTTTCAAAATGTTTTGCGGCGGAAAACAAAAACATTTGTGTTTGTTATGTTGATTTGGTGGAAGATGCAACCATCACTCTTCTTAACTAGGTCCTTAAACATCTTGAGGGAAGTAAGACCCATGCCAGACTACTATCTGTTGACTTCTCTTCTGAAGTTAATTGTATACAACCTCTAAGCAGAGGCTTTTGTCCAATTTTGATCTTGATTTTAACATACAGTACAGTAGTCAGCTGGTTGATTGACTTTAACCAACCGAACTCAAAGGGTGAGAGTCAARGGTTCCCAATCTGGCACAGTATCCTCCTGGGGGTATGTCTTTTCCCTCTGTTGTTTGTATTGTGCACTGATGATTTTCAGAGTAATCACGACTCTAGACACCCCATTACGTTTGCAGATGACTCCGTTATCGAGAGTGTTTTACCGGATGAAGAGGTGAGCCATGGCCCAGTGGTGGAGGAGTATGTTGGATGGGGTGACCGCGCCTTTTAAGAACTTAATGTCAAGAAAACCAATGATATGGCTATTGATTTCCGGAGGAGCTCCCTGACATCAATGCAGACTGATTGATGGTGAGCCAGTGGAGATTGTTGATCAATACAAATACTTTGGCACTTCCTTTGACAGCCTTTCAACAGAGTTGAGGCCAATGTGGACGCTATCTGTGCGACGGGAAATCAGCACCTGTTCTTCCTGAGGAAACTCAGCCGTTTCAGGGTGGATAGGAAGCTGATGACCATATTTTACAGATTGTTAATTGAATCCATTTTAACATTCAATATGATCTGCTGTTTTGGTAATCTTAGGGTAATAAACTGGATAARWTTTTTTWWATATATTTCACCTTTATTTAACCAGGTAGGCCAGTTGAGAACAAGTTCTCATTTACAACTGCGACCTGGCCAAGATAAAGCAAAGGGACAAAAACAACAAACATAGTCATTAACATAATAGAAAAATTGATGTACAGTGTGTTCAAATGTAGAAGATTAGGGAGGTAAGGCAATAAATAGGCCATAGAGGTGAAATAATTACAATTTAGAATTAACACTGGAGTGAGATGTGCAAGTAGAGATACTGAGGTGCAAAAGAGCAAGAGGATAAATAATATGGGGATGAGGTAGTCGGGAGTGCTATTTACAGATTGGCTGTGTACAGGTACAATGATCGGTAAGCTGGTCTGACAGCTGATGCTTAAAGTTAGAGAGGGAGATATAAGACTCAAGCTTCAGAGATTTTTACAATTCGTTCCAGTCATTGGTAGCAGAGAACTGGAAGGAAAGGCGGCCAAAGGAAGTGTTGGCTTTGGGGATGACCTGTGAAATACACCTGCTGGAGCGAGTGCTACGGGTGGGTGTTGCTATGGTGACCAGTGAGCTGAGATAAGGCGGGGCTTTACCTAGCAAAGACTTATAGATGACCTGGAGCCAGTGGGTTTGGTGACAAATATGTAGTGAGGGCCAGCCAACGAGAGCATACAGGTCGCAGTGGTGGGTAGTATATGGGGCTTTGGTGATAAAACGGATGGCACTGTGATAGACTGCATCCAGTTTACTGAGTAGAGTGTTGGAGGCTATTTTGTAAATGACATRGCCGAAGTCGAGGATCGGTAGAATAGTCAGTTTTACGAGGGTATGTTTGGCAGCATGAGTGAAGGAGGCTTTGTTGCGAAATAGGAAGCCGATTCTAGATTTAATTTTGGATTGGAGATGCTTAATGTGAGTCTGGAAGGAGAGTTCTGTCTAACCAGACACCTAGGTATTTGTAGTTGTCCACATTCTAGGTCAGAACCGTCCAGAGTAGTGATGCTAGTTGGGCAACAATCGGTTGAAGAGCATGCATTTAGTTTTACTAGCATTTAAATGCAGTTGGAGGCCACGGAAGAGGTGTTGTACGGCATTGAAGCTCGTTTGGAGGTTTGTTAACAGTGTCCAAAGAAGGGCCAGATGTATACAGAATGGTGTCATCTGCGTAGAGGTAGATCAGAGAATCACCTGCAGCAAGAGCAACATCATTGATATATACAGAGAAAAGAGTCGGCCCAAGAATTGAACCCTGTGGCACCCCCATAGAGACTGCCAGAGGTCCGGACAACAGGCCCTRCGATTTGACACACTGAACTCTGTCTGAGAGTAGTTGATGAACCAGGCGAGGCAGTKATTTGAGAAACCAAGGCTGTATTTTATARTGTATTTTATCAATGGCAGTTATATCATTTAGGACCTTGAGCGTGGCTGAGGTGCACCCATGACCAGCTCGGAAACCAGATTGCATAGTGGAGAAGGTACAGTGGGATTCGAAATGGTTGGTGATCTGTTTATTAACTTGGCTTTCGAAGATTTTAGAAAGGCAGGGCGAATATACAGTTGAAGTCGGAAGTTTACATACACTTAGGTTGGAGTCAATAAAACTCGTTTTTCAACCACTCCACACATTTCTTGTTAACAAACTATAGTTTTGGTAAGTCGGTTAGGACGTCTACTTTGTGCATGACACAAGTAATTTTTCCAAGAATTGTTTACAGAAATTATTTCACTATCACAATTCCAGTGGGTCAGAAGTTACATACACTAAGTTGACTGTGCCTTCAAACAGCTTGGAAAATTCCAGAAAATGATGTCATGGCTTTAGAAGCTTCTGATAGGCTAATTGACATAATTTGAGTCAATTGGAGGTGTACCTGTGGATGTATTTCAAGGCCTACCTTCAAACGCAGTGCCTCTTTGCTTGACATCATGAGAAAATCAAAAGAAATCAGCCAAGACCTCAGGAAAAAAATGGTAGACCTCTACAAGTCTGGTTCATCCTTGGGAGCAATTTCCAAATGCCTGAAGGTACCACGTTCATCTGTACAAACAATAGTACGCAAGTATAAACACCATGGTACCACGCAACCGCCCTACCGCTCAGGAAGGAAACGCGTTCTGTCTCCTAGAGATGAACGTACTTTGGTGCGAAAAGTGCAAACCAATCCCAGAACAGCAAAGGACCTTGTGAAGATGCTGGAGGAAACAGGTAGAAAAGTATCTATATCCACAGTAAAACGAGTCCTATATCGACAACCTGAAAGGCCACTCAGCAAGGAAGCAGCCACTGCTCAAAAATAGATGGCATCATGAGGTAGGAAAATTATGTGGATATATTGAAGCAACATCTCAAGACATCAGTCAGGAAGTTAAAGCTTGGTTGCAAATGGACAATGACTCCAAGCATACTTCCAAAGTTGTGGCAAAATGGCTTAAGGACAACAAAGTCAAGGTATTGGAGTGGCCGTCACAAAGCCCTGACCTCAATCCCATAGAAAATTTGAGGGCAGAACTGAAAAAGTGTGAGAAAGCCAGGAGGCCTACAAATCTGACTCAGGTACACCAGCTCTGTCAGGAGGAAAGGCCAAAATTCACCCAACTTATTCTGGGAAGCTTGTAGAAGGCTACCCGAAGCATTTGACCCAAGTTAAACAATTTCAAGGCAATGCAACCAAATACTAATTGAGTGTATGTAAACTGACCCACTGGGAATGTGATGAAAGAAATAAAAGCTGAAATAAATCACTCTGATTATGCTGACGTTTCACATTTTTAATATAAAGTGATCATAACTGACCTAAGACAGGGAATTTTTACTAGGATTAAATGTCAGAAATTGTGAAAAACTGAGTTTAAATGCATTTGGCTAAGGCGTATGTAAACTTCCGACTTCGACTGTAGGTCTAACAGTTTGGGTCTAGAGTGTTTCCCCCTTTGAAGAGGATGACCGCGGTCGCCTTCCAATCTTTGGTGATCTCATACGATACGAAGGAGAGGTTGAACAGGCTAGTAATAGGGGTTGGAACAATTTTGGCGGATAATTTTAGAAAGAGAGGGTCCAGATTGTCTAGCCCAGGTGATTTGTAGGGGTCCAAATTTTGCAGCTCTTTTAGAACATCAGCTGTCTGGATTTGGGTGAAGGAGAAGCGGGCGGGCTTGGACAAGTTTCTGCAGGGGGTGCCGAGCTGTTGGCCCAGGTAGGGGTAGCCAGGTGGAAAGCATGGCCAGCCATAGAAAAATGCTTATTGAAACTGAAGATAGATGGGTTCAATCAATTCACATATGGTGTCCAAGACAGCTTGGGGTKTGAAGGGGGCCTATAACAAGCGGCAACGGTGAAAGACTTGTTTCTGGAAAGGTGGAATTTTTTAAAGCAGAAGCTCGAATTGTTTGGGCACAGACCTGGATAGTATGACAGCTTGCAGAGTTCTCTGCAGTAGATTGCAATTCCGCCCCCTTTGGCAGTTCTYTCTTGTCGGAAAATTATATAGTTAGGGATGGAAATGTATGGATTTTTTGTGGCCTTCCTAAGCCACGATTCAGACACGGCTAGGACATCAGGGTTGACGGAGTGTGCTAAAGCAGTGAATAAAACACATTCAGGGAGGAGGCTTCTAATGTTAACATGCATGAAACCAAGGCTTTTACGGTTACAGAAGTCAAAAAATGAGAGCGCCTGGGGAATGGGAGTGATGCTGGGGGCTGCAGGGCCTGGGTTAACCTATACATCAGCATAGGAACAGAGGAGGAGTAGGATAAGGGTACGGCTAAAGGCTATAAGAACTGGTCGTCTAGTGCGTTCGGAACAGAGACTAAAAGGAGCAGGTTTCTGGGCACGGAAGAGTAGATTCAAGGCATAATGTACAGACAAGGGTATGGTAGGATGTGAGTACAGTGTTGGTAAACCTAGGCATTGAGTGACGATGAGAAGTTTTGTCTCTAGGGGCACCAGTTAAGCCAGGTGAGGTCACCACATGTGTAGGGGGTGGAACAAAAGGTCTAAGGCATATTGGGCAAGGCTAGCGGCTCTACAGTGAAATAAGATTATAATCARTAACCAAAACAGCAATAGACAAGGCATTTTGACATTAGAGAGAGGCATGTGTAGCCGAGTGATCATAGTGTTCAATGAGTAGCACTAGATGAGTCAGGTAGCCAGATTGCGTAGTCGCTTCTACGCTAGGCGAGCTGGAGACATGGCGATTCAGACAGCTAGCGGGCCAGGGATAGCAGATGGGCAGCCGGGGACGTCGCAACAGAAGAGCCTGTTGAGACCACCTCGGACGGTTACGTCGGCAGYGGCTCCGTGTCGGCAGTAAAGGGTCCAGGCCAATTGGCAAAATAGGAATTGTAGCTCAAGAATTGTCTGGTTTACCTCTTTGGCTAGCCGGGAGATGGGCCTAGTTCGAGACGAGCTCCAGACTAACTGGTGCTTGCTTCGGGACAGAGACGTTAGCCAGGAGTAGCCACTCYGATAGCAGCTAGCTAGCTGCGATGATCCGGTGTAAAGGTTCAGAGTTTGCGGTAGGAATCCGGAGATGTGCTAGAGAAAAAGCAGTCCGATATGCTCTGGGTTGATAWTGAGCTGTGCATACTGGCAGGAATTGACCGGGTTGAGGCTGGCTGATGTCCGAGTTAACGGTGAGGATCGCTAGCAGTGGCTAACTGACTACTAGCTAGTGGCTAGTTAGATGGCTAGTTGCTGAAAGGGGGTTCCGGTTCTAAAGTATAAAAATAGCAGATCCGTACCACATTGGGTCAGGCGGGTTGCAGGAGAGTATATTCAGTCCGTAGATGGGAAGTGAGATTAAAATATATACATGGGACAGGACGGGACAAGACAGACACACGTCCGACTGCTCCTCCATCTTGGAAGTGGCGTTGTGAAATAAAGTAGCAGGATCATTGGTATGAATGAACTCTGAACCAACTATATTAATTTGGTGACAGGTTGAAACATTCATGGACATTTAGCTAGCTAGCTTGTTGTTAGGTGCTTTTTTTCTGGATCGTTGTTGAATTTGGACCTATTTTGAGTCACACAAAATCGTATGMTCTCTTCTTTGAAAATTAATCCACAGATAAAAAGGGACACCTAGTTAGTTTCTAGTAATCTKTCCTCCTTTGGTCTTCTCTTGTGGACTTTATATGGTGGTTTGCAACCAACTTTAAGGTGCATTACCGGTACTAACTGGACCGGAGTGTGGACCTCGTTTCATCTTTTAATCACCCACATGAGTTTATGCTCCTAAAAACCAATGAGGAGATGGGACTTTCAGCAAGTCAAGCATCAAAAATAGAACCTAGAATCTAGAATCTAAAATATAATCTATTTTAGTGCCTGGCTACGCAGACACACGTTGAAGTGTGCAAACTTATTAACGCGGGCGGTATGGTCAGCATGTTAGGCACAGGTCAGACTCAAGGTGCAATCCATCCGGAAAGACTCCCAGCATCCCTTATTTGATGAATTTACAATGCTTCCCTCAGAGCGCAGATACAGGCTCCCTAAGTTTAAAACTAACAGGTCTAAACTGTCATCCCAGCTGCTGTCAGCTTCCTCAAACAAGCTGTAGTAGTATTGTGTGCATATTGCTGTGAATACTGGTTTTGTTTTTGTGGAAATGTATTGTCATGTGCTCATTGTGTTTTGTTAACTACGTGCTGCAAAATGAACTCTACTCTATAGATAGAGGTACTATTTCAATTAGCTTCTGATCGCTTTCTTCAATTTGGTGCCTAATGAACACTACCATAATTTACAGCTCATTTGATGTGGTTCTTCTAAACAATGTGCTAGTTACTATATGGTGAGAACATACCTCCATCACAGTTTGTCTGCTGGGGGTCATAGCGCTGAGCTGATTGACTGCGTTCCCTGATCTGCTCCTTCTCATTCTCCTCCTTCATTATCAGCTTCCCCAAACCAGACTGGATCTGTGGACCCACAGAACATTATGGTAAAATGTAACTTAAAGAGCAACTGTCTATAAAAAGAAATGAATCCTTTTGAAAACAGCCTACATGGCATCAATATGAGTCAGAAACAGTTATTCTAGTATGTACAATGTACTAAAGTAAAAATAGGATTATTTGGGTCATAGTCTTGTCTAAAACGGAGTTTGGAACATCCGTGTGACACAAGGGGTAAATTAAGGTTGTGTTTTGATTTGACGTACATTTATATTTGCCCACTAAGATGGGGTGAACAGCTGCGGTGATTTCGCTCTATCCAATAGCATAGATAGAGACACAGACCTGCCCAGCAGCCTGACTTTGTTTACATGAGACAACACATCATCGCACATTTTTTACTTGAGAAATACTGCACCAAACACCTTAGTTTGATGTCCATTCTGTGGATTTTGAGGAAGTGAAATAAGCTTCTGCGTCTACAGTGCCTCATGGGGGAGAAAGATCATTAACCAAACGCGGAATCGGTCAGGAAACACACCTTCAAGACTGAAATCTCGATTTTCAAATGAGCAACAGAAAAATACACATGCCAAACGGCATGTTCAGTGCCTTTTTAAAACCGGTAGGTATAATGCATTATGATCAAGTTATAACGCACTGTAACACTTGTCCTGAGCACGTAAGACCATCTTATGTTTTCTGATCTCATAATGATCCTTACTAAATACCATCTATTTTGAGTCAGTTAAAATGTTGAAACATAAAGTAGTGTAAACATTATTATGAGACAGTATGAAGGCTTGATCATGCTTCTAAGCATTATACCTGCAGGCATAACGTTTTACAAACATACTGTACAATAGTAGAGCAGAGCTGCATAACTGGACCAGTGTGTGTTTGTGGGAACAGGTGTATTAATGTGCCTTCTCTAACCTTGTTGATATGCTCCTCCTGGAGCTGCTTTCTCTTCAGGGCCTCCTCTTCCTCCTCTTCCCTAGACCGTCTCCTTCCTCCTTCTGATCCTAGGAGTAGCATACACAACCCACGAATAAGCCAACAAAAAACATGCACGCACACACCGACACACAGGTCCATATCTATCAAGGCACAAGGTGAGACCCAGATGCAGACTCAGGGGGCAGATGGTTGGAGTCTTACAATGTTTGTTAATCCAAAGGGGTAGGCAAGAGAATGGTCGTGGACAGGCAAAAGGTCAAAACCAGATCAGAATCCAGGAGGTACAGAGTGGCAGACAGGCAGAAAGGTCAGGCAGGTGGGTACAAAGTCCAGACACAGGCAAGGGTCAAAACCGGAAGGACTAGAAAAAGGAGAATGCAAAAAGCAGGAGAACAGGAAAACCGCTGGTTGACTTGGAAACATACAAGAGGAACTGGCACAGAGAGACAGGAAACACAGGGATAAATACACTAGGCAAAATCAGCGACACCTGGTGGGGGTGGAGACAATCACAAAGACAGGTGAAACCGATCAGGGAGTGAAAGCACCCCTCCCCAGGGACGCCACCAGGCGTCCTACCTGGGCGCATACCTGGCTGACCGGGGTGTCGGCGGTGGAAATCGGCGATGAGGGCCGGGTCCAAGATCTCTTTAGCAGGAACCCAGCACCTCTCCTCCAGGCCATAACCCTCCCAGTCAACCAGGTACTGGAAACCCCTGCCCCGAGGTCGAACCTTCAGGAGGCGTCTCACTGTATACACTGGCTGGCCATCGGTTACCCAGGGGGGCGGGATGGGCCTGGAAACAGAAGACAAAGGACAGTGAGACACAGGCTTAATTCTGGACAAATGGAAGGTAGGGTGGATATGGAGGGTAAGGGGTAAAAAGACAGACAGCAGTGGAACTCAGGACTCTGGAGATGGGAAAAGGACCAATGAACCGGGGAGACAATTTGCGGGACTCTACCCGCAGGGGCAGGTTTCGAGTGGAAAGCCATACCCTCTGCCTAATGCGGTAGCGGGGAGCTGGGGTCCGGCGACGGTCCGCTTGTCGACGATACCTGGAGTTGGTCTTGAGAATAGCCGCCCTGGCTCTTCTCCAGGTATGTCGACAGTGTCGGACAAAAATCTGGGTCAGGGGTACGCTGACCTCCTGCTCTTGTTCCGGGAAGAGTGGAGGCTGATACTCCATGGAGCACTCGAAAGGGGAGAGTCCCGTGGCAGAACAGCGAAGGGTGTTCCGGGCATACACCACCCAGACCAGTTGGCTCCAGGTAGTGGGATTGGTTGAGACTAGGTATCTAAGTGTGGTTTCCAGGTCTTGGTTGGCTCGCACCGACTGACCATTGGTTGGGGATGGAATCTGGATGACAGGCTGGCTGATGACCCAATAAGGGTGCAGAGTGCCTTCCAGAGCTGAGACGAGAACCCCGATCAGAGACCATGTCTACCAGGAGTTCATGGATCGAAAAAAGCGAGACCCAGATGCAGACTCAGGATGCAGATGGTTGGAGTCTTACAATGTTTATTAATCCAAAGGGGTAGGCAAGAGAATGGTCGTGGACAGGGCAAAAGGTCAAAACCAGATCAGAATCCAGGAGGTACAGAGTGGCAGACAGGCTCATGGTCAAGGCAGGCAGAAAGGTCAGGCAGGTAGGTACAAAGTCCAGAAACAGGCAAGGGTCAAAACTGGGAGGACTAAAAAACAGGAGACCGGGAAACCGCTGGTTGAATTGGAAACATACAAGAGGAACTGGCACAGAGACACGGGAAACACAGGGATAAATACATTAGGGAAAATCAGCGACGCCTGGAGGGGTGGAGACAATCACAAGGACAGGTGAAACAGATCAGGGCATGACACTTATCACTGTGCGTGAACACAGTCGGACATCTTGACCGAGGAGCAGTGCTAGAAACAGTAAAATGAGACTGTCCAAAACTACAACAGAATGCATAATAGAATGCTTCCATCTGTGGTCATCACATTCACAAAAGTACTGTCCAGGATTTTAAAATGGATTCACAAAAGTACTGTAGGATTTATCTTTCCATCCATTTCAGTGGGATTGAAAAACAGGAGTGTGGGAGAACACAAATGAGAGACATCGTTGACTAGACATACACACAGACAACACCAGGGCAGTACAACTACTCAGCTGCACTGAATGTTAATGCAGACATTACAACAGTCTTCACAAGATGAGCTTTGTACTATTAGTTTAATACACAGAAAAACACAGTGTAGGAAGACAGGTCAGTTTGAGGCCAGTCTCAGTTACAGTAGCTCTGTCCAAGTCATTTGTGAATGGTGTAGATACAGGTAACTGCCAAAATAAAGGAAACACCAATATAAAGTGTCTTAATAGGGCGTTGGGCCACCACGAGCCGCCAGAACAGCTGTAATGCGCCTTGGCATAGATTCTACAAGTGTCAGGAACTCTATTGGAGGGATGCTACATCATTTTTCCATGAGAAATTCCATAATTTGGTGTTTGGTTGATGGTGGTGGAAAACGCAGGCACCGCTCCAGAATTTACCATAAGTATTCAATTGGGTTGAGATCTGGTGACTGAGACACACACAGACCCTTCAACAACAAAAAAATACAACAATTATAATGTGCAACTGGGCATTTTTATACATGACCCTAAGCATGATGGGATGTTAATGTCTTAATTTACTCAGGAACCACACCTGTGTGGAAGCACCTGCTATCAATAAACTAAAAGTGGTTCCATTATTTTGGTAATTACCTGTATATCAATCAATTGGTTGTATAGGTAGCTGTAAACGAAAGTAAAACTGAAGATCTAGTAAGCAAAAAGTGACATGACAGCCTTTCAAGGAGACACTATTCAGCATCAGCAAAAATAATTGTAAAAGTCTGTGTTCTGGAGTCAAATTCTAGTGAGAGCAGGGATGCAATAAAACGTAGTGGTGGGTTTAAGCTACTAGTGCATAAAAGTGATATTCTTCCCTATTCATAAAGAACCCCAACCACTACATCCTAGACACTTGTTGAAATCTGAGAGAATATGGCAGAAATTACACCTAGTCTATCAGAGTGAGCTATTGGCATATTGCTCAAACCTATCAAATCCTCTTGGTTCTCCACAAATGTCTAAGGGGTAGTGAGGCTCTAAGGGGTGGGAGGTAGGGCAGTGTAAGCATGCTCATAGGGAGCCTACTGTACCTAAGGCAACCAGGGCCCGGGAGAGAGCGCAGGGGGGCCAGTGGTCGCTCTTGTTCAGTGATGTGTCATCCAGAGGGGGGACATGGGCAGCAGGAAACGTAGCGGATCTGATGATTTCATCAGCAGACTTTCTTTTTGGTGCGGGTGAATATAGGTTGGTAACCAGGGGAACTGGACTATCAGTGTCTGAATAAGTCCTTTGAAACACAGCTGAACATTTCAACATCTGTCTGAAAAGTTGTGTGACAATCCCTACATGGTAAAGATCAAAATAATCCCGCAACCTTACACTTACACCTATTACTCAGAATTGTACATAGATTATATACAGTGCATTCGGAAAGTAGTCAGACCTCTTGACTTTTTCCACATTTTGTTACGTTACAGCCTTATTCTAAAATTGATTAAATTGTTTTCCCCCTCATAAATCTACACACAATACCCCATAATGACAAAGCAAAAACTGTTCTGATTTATTATAAAAAATAAAATAATATAACACATTTACATAAGTATTCAGACCCTTTATTCAGTACTTTGTTGAAGCACCTTTGGCAGCGTTTACAGCCTCGAGTCATCTTGGATATGACGCTAGAAGCTTGGCACACCTGTATTTGGGGAGTTTCTCTAATTCTTCTCTGCAGATCCTCTCAAACTCTAAGATTGGATGGGGAGCTTTGCTGCACAGCTATTTTCAGGTCTCTCCAGTGATGTTAGATCAGGTTCAAGTCCAGGCTCTGGCTGGGCCACTCAAGCACATTCAGAGACTTGTACCAAAGCCACTCCTGCATTGTCTTGGCTGTGTGCTTAGGGTCGTTCTCCTGTTGGAAGGTGAACATTCACCCCAGTCTGCGGTCCTGAGCGCTCTGGAGCAGGTTTTCATCAAGGATCTCTCTGTACTTTGCTCCGTTCATCTTTCCCTCGATCCTGAATATTCTCCCAGTCCCTGCCGCTGAAAAACATACAGCATGATGATGCCACCACAATGCTTCACCATAGGGATGGTGACAGGTTTCCTCCAGACGTGAAGCTTGGCATTCAGGCCAAAGAGTTCAATCTTGGTTTCATCAGACCAGAGAATTTTGTTTCTCATGTTCTGAGAGTCACTTAGGTGCCTTTTGGCAAACTCCAAGTGGGCTGTCATGTGCCCTTTACTGAGGAGTGGCTTCTGTCTGGCCACTGATTGGGCCTGATTGGTGGAGTCCTGTCCTTCTGGAAGGTTCTCCCATCTCCACAGAGGAACTCTGGAGCGCTATCAGAGTGACCGTCGGGTTCTTGGTCAACTCCCTGACTAAGGCCCTTCTCCCCAGATTGCTCAGTTAGGCTGGGAGGGCAGCTCTCGGAAGAGTCTTGGTGATTCCAAATTTCTTCCATTTAAGAATGATGGAGGACACTGTGTTCTTGGGTACCTTCAATGCTGCAGACATTTTTTGGTACCCTTCAACAGATCTGTGCCTCAACACAATTCTGTCTCTGAGCTCTACGGACAATTCCTTCGACCTCATAGCTTGGTTTTTGCTCTGACATGCACTGTCAACTGTGGGGCCTTATATAGACAGGTGTGTGCCTTTCCAAATCATGTCCAATCAATTGAATTTACTAGGTGGACTCCAATCAAGTTGTAGAAACATCTCAAGGATAATCAATGGAAACAAGATGCACCTGAGCTCAATTTCAAATTTCATAGCAAAGTGTCTGAATAATTATGTAAATAATGTATTTCTGAATATTATTTTTAATACATTTCCCAAAATGTTTTCTGTTTTCGCTGTAACGTAACAAAATGTTGATAAAGTCAAGGGATCTGAATACTTTCCAAATGCACTGTAGACAGTTGTAGTGTGCACCGCTGAAGGGGTGCTCCGTCCTAGGAATGTTAAAAGGAAATCTTGAAAGATGGTTCAGGATGGCAACTTAGGCCTCGACGCAATCAGATTGAGCGTTAACCCGTGTTGGCCGACATCCGAATTGCGGATGTTTTGGCGGTGTTGGTGAGCGCCTGCTCTTGTGTGTCATCAACCACTCCCTTCCTTATTATCCCTACTGCGTTAGAAGTTATAAAGGGCAATATAAAGTGTAGGCTCTATTGATGATAGAAATAATGATAGGCTAATGCATGTTTCCATGTTAATTTGGATGGGGGGGTATTTATAACTTATCAGTGTAATCGAGGTGTAGACAATAGAAGATCGCGCATTTTAGTGTTTGAACTTGTAACACGGCTGCATGGGATTTGTCTGATATAAAGCTGGATGTGGTTTCGCTGTATCCAATGGCAGTGTCCATGATAAGGTAACGCAAGGAGCCGTTTGTTGATTTGACAGCTCTAACGCAGTTCCACCTCAGCCACCATTAAAACAACCTCCATGCAGAGGTCGGCTAGCACGGATCTGATCAAATCTAGACCTTATTTCCATTAAATATTTATTAGTGACGTGTTTCGGAGCATACTTATTCGTCAAAGCACCACTAGTGGGTAAGGAGCAGGCTTCAAAACATGTCAGGATTAAGTATTATTGAAGGGATTTAAGTTCCATCCTGGAACTTCTTTTTAGATTTTTGGATATGCTGTAGGCTCACATGCCTTGATATTTTGCTTAGGCGTTAGATGCTCAGAAAATGTTCCGAAATTGTTTGGTCAGAGAGAGACTTCAAACAGTATTGACACATTGACATTGGAGGTGGTTACAGTAAGGTGGTGTACAATCAGAGATCAACGTGGTGATCACACGATTTCAATCCAAACAAATAAACCATAATTGAAAGGACCCTATACCTTTAAAAGGTTAGGTGCTGCTTTGTATAGCTAATAGTGATGTGCGGGTCAGGTATTTGTTCACCCACACCGCCCGCAAATTGTTAATAACTGAGGCCTGCACCCGACCCTAACCCGTAAATATAGAAAATGCATTGTARAGTCAGAGATGTCTTTACTTTTTTTTTTACAGGCATTTTTAGATAGGCCCATGTTTCTGCTTATAATTTCAAACATTTTGGTTGGCTATTTGTTAGTCAACTTGTCTATAATTAGATACATGCAGCTTCTCTTCGGTCATTCGTTTTTGCCCTAGAAGACTAAATAAACCCTATGTCAAAAATTGCTTGAATGCATGCTTCAATCTAGTTGACATCGGTAAAGTTTGTTTTCTCTTTCACTTCTGCAAAGATGTTTATAGGGACTGAAGAGAAAATGCACAAAAAAAATWAAAATGGGAAAGATCTTTCATGCTAAATTTCCAAATTACAACAGTTTGACCAGTTTTAAGGAAAGTCAAAGCTGTTAAAATGAACCAACATGTTTTTGATAAAATGTCAGTTTGGCTTGGATACATATTTTATGTGGTTGATACTATCAGCTTTTAGGCTACATTTAGCCACATTTTCTATACTAGCGGGTAAGGGTCAGGTGTGAGCCTCAGATTTTAACTTTATCACATATAGTCGGGTTGCGGGCAGGTGAACAAACAGCTGATCCACACAGTATTTCATGACCCTAAACCTGCCCCGCAGATATAACCGCGGGGACTGAGGGTTATGAGTCAACCCGCTCATCAATAAGCTAAGCTTATCGATTTGTTATAGTCAATGAGGCTCATGACACTATTTGGGAATAATAGTATCAGTATAAGTATTCATAACAATAATGATGCTGTTAATGCTGGTGAAACCAGGTCACGGAGAGTGAATGTACCGTGTTGTTTGTAGATGGGTGGTTTCCTGTAAATGTTGATCCCCTGATCTGAAAGGATAAAGGGAGAAAGACAAAACTCAGTCTTTTGCATTTCATGTATACGTATCAAACACTTTTCCTGTGACACAGAGGGCATTGTGAAATGACTCATGAAAAATACCACAGAGGGAGGGTGTCTTCACAATCACACACTGTAAACCAATAAACATCAGCATTTACATTAAAATTGAAATTAAAATCAATTATTATTTTATACAGAGAGTCTTATATTCATGATGTGACTGGTGAAAAGGGCACACTAAGTGCCAGCATCCTTTAATGGACTGAATCAAAAGCATTATTGAAATGGAAAAAGTGGTAGACAAAAGTGAAGTGAGAGAACGATGAGAGAGAGAGAGATATAAAAGATCTCAGGTGACCAGTAGCAGTGACAGTGACAGGGTGCGCTCCGTGTGTCTCCTACCTGGGAGGTGGAAATGTTTAGGGGTCAGAGAGAGAGGCGGAGTGACAGGCCGGCTGTCTGGCCTTTGGGATATAGGGGAGCTCCGCCCGCTATGTGGATCAGTGCCTCCAATGAGAAGAACCAAGAACAAAACATAAGCAGGGCAACGATACGGAAAACATAAATTTGTAAAAAGCTAATCTCGCAGAGCCAGACGAGGGACTATTGCATTTAGCTGTAAAGTCTGGCATGTGAGATTAGGATAAAGCATAAAAATGGACGCAAGGAGATTGAAAGAGTCATCTAATTTTGAGAATTATTGAATAATCCTGTGTTAGCAAATCAGTTAGTCACACTATGGAGGTCAGTTACATCTAGAGCTGTTACGGTGACCGTATTACCYCCACATCGGTGGTCACGAGTCATGACGACAGTCAAATTCCATGTGACCGTTTAGTCACGGTAGCTAGGCTTCTCCAAATCTGCGCTCTGATGCCGCTGATGGTCATTAGTAGCCTACCAAACTTTCTAACTGCATGTCGCTAATGGCCTGGTACTCAGCGCTCTATTTAAGCAATAAGGCTCAAGGGATTTTATTACCAAAGGACCGCATTAGTGGCTTGCGTGGAAGCCAGGAGATGCTAAATGTGTTTATGTTAATTAATGGTCAATTACCATAGCCTAGTGTATCCACGGCAGGTAGCCTAGTGGTTAGAGTGTTGGGCCAGTAACCGAAAGGTTGCTGGATCAAATCCCCGAGCTGACAAGGTAAAAATATGTAATTCTACCCATGAACAATGCAGCTCCCCGTTAGGCTGTCATTGTAAATAAGAATTTGTTCATAACTGACTTGCCTAGTTAAATAAAGGTTCAACTACATTTTTTTATTTTTAATACAGTTTGACTGCCAGTTATTTGCATGACAATCACCGGCTGATGAAATGTAATGACAGCCCTAGTTACATCCTGTAGCCATGAGGTAATACAAGACCTATCCAAAGCATGCAGCCAGACATAATGGACATTGATCATTAAACAGGCAGAATGCCAGTAATGTGACTTGGGTGACATTCAAGTGCATGCATGGCCATCACCACTGCCAAACACAAACACTCAGATCAAAAATAAAATATTACATGGACCAAAATGTCCAGAGGTCCAGTAAAGGTCTCTGGACATTTGGTTGGTGTAAGTGAGCTGGGCTGCATGTCTATGTCATCTTATAACTTTGACAGCAGATGAGACGTCTCTAGCTAGATCTCTTTGCCAGCCTATGGTCAGTTGGCAAGAAAAGCACAAACAGATTTTGGACCAGGGTACTCAGCTTCTGACAGCCGTTTTACATCAAATGTGCATGGCTACAGTATATAGGGGCTGGAGATGAGGGTAGGGACATGAGTTAAGCCATAGAGTCTGAGGCAGTAAGACTTGAATGAGGTGACATAGCTTGCCTGGGGAGTGGGGACAGTGGAGGGACGATGGGGTCTAAGGCCCTGTCTTACCTTGGCTATGGGGAAAGAAGTGGTGTCTGAAAGGTGAGGTGGGACGGGAGTCACTATGGCTGGAGGAGCCCACACTGTTACTGCACAGGGCGGAGCAGAGCTTCTGCATGCCTGTCAAAGCTTCTGCAGGGGAGAGGGAGGGCAGGTGGGACAGAGCCGTTGGGAAGACATCATTACAGATGATGTGGAGGGGAGTTGGAGGAGGAGGAAGACCGAGGTGTGGATGCGAAAAGGGAGTGAGACAGTCGGTAGACACACCATCACAGATAGACACAAGGAGGCCGGGAGGGAGGAACGGGGGGAAGAGTTAGAGGATAGGTAAGAGAGGAGACAGAGCCAGTGGATACACACCACCACAGTTAGGGCAGGAGAGGAGGTGAGGTGAAAGAGGGTGAAGAAAAGAAGGGGAAAAGGGAGAAAATCGGAATCATGTCAAAACTAGAAATTAAGAAACTTGAAACGAGGAGGAAGGACTATTTGAGTGAGATGGGGATAAGGAATAAGGGAAACATTTGTATTATCTCTACATTAAAGTGGAACTGACAGCATTTTAGCAACATGAAATCTTATTAAAAATCTGTCCAGGAAGAATTACACATTTTTCTTATTTTTTATTTATTTTTACAAGCGAACACTTACATGGTCATTTTCACATTTTCATACTTTCATAGAATGTTTGGGAATGACTATGTTTGGGAATGAAAAACTATATGGGGTGGGCACTCACCCACTCGTCCAATGACATGACATCCGCCCAGCAGCTAGCTAGCTAACATTAGGCTCCGTGTTTTCAGCTTGCTAAATAAAAGCTAGCCTATTAGCCAGGTTATGACTGGCTTGTGATCATTGCAACAAAGCCTCCTTCCCTCGCTACATATTCGTTGCCATACCCACTGGCTCCAGGTCATCTATAAATCTATGCTAGGTAAAGCTCCGCCTTATCTCAGCTCACTGGTCACGATAACAACACCCACCCGTAGCACGCGCTCCAGCAGGTATATCTCACTGGTCATCCCCAAAGCCAACACCTCCTTTGGCCGCCTTTCCTTCCAGTTCTCTGCTGCCATTGACTGGAARGAATTGCAAAAATCGCTGAAGCTGGAGACTTATATTTCCCTCACTAACTTTAAACATCAGCTATCTGAGCAGCTAGCCGATCGCTCCAGCTGTACATAGTCCATCTGTAAATAGCCCACCCAATCTACCTACCTCATCCCCATATTGTTTTTATGTACTTTTCTTCTCTTTTGCACACCAGTATCTCTACTTGCACATCATCATCTGCTCATTTATCACTCCAGTGTTAATCTGCTCAATTGTAATTATTCCGCTACTATGGCCTATTTATTGCCTACCTCCTCACGCCATTTGCACACGCTGTATATTGACTTTCTTTTTTTCTATTGTGTTATTGACTGTACGCTTGTTTATTTCATGTGTAACTCTGTTGTTGTTGTTTGTGTCGCACTGCTTTGCTTGATCTTGGCCAGGTCGCAGTTGTAAATGAGAACTTGTTCTCAACTAGCTTGCCTGGTTAAATAAAGGTGAAAAATTGTATTGACATTCCCAGTCTTCTTTACATTTGTCAGATTTTGTCCAAAATATTGAGTCATTGAAACTGAAACAGTGTATCCCGAATGGCTAGAAGCAGCAAACAATGTACCAGGACAGCTGTGATTTATAACCTGATAGCAATATTTGTTGGACTACCAAGAAAAGTATTGGTGAATAATATGAATCATGCATTGAACTGCATCCATCTATTCTGCCAACAATGCCTTACACTACATCATGGATTTTTTTGGTCAAATATAATCTATTTTTAAAACTTCTTATAAAGTAGTTTTTTTAACATAAACTGGGGATTTTATATTTTTGACTGATATTATCATTGTCTGTTTGTTTCAAATCTGCAAAGAAGTTAAAACACTCAGTTCCACTTCAATAATAAATATTTAATTATTAGATTATTAACCATGTTATAGCATTCATAATGGTAGGCTGACATTGTAAATAAGAATTTGTTCTTAAATGACTTGCCTAGTTAAATAAAGGTTAAATAAAATAAATATAATGGCTTATTCATGACAGTTATTATATAAAGTGTTTTCAGAGTGCTCAGTGAAGAGTAAAGATATAGGAGGACAGCAACAGAGGAGCTGCAGTGGGGAGTTAAGATTAAGGTGGGGTTAAGAAAGAGTGACAGGCATGAATGATACTCCTGTGAGATGTGAACAAGTGGTATTATGTTCTTGTTAAAATAGTCAAGGAAGAGTGTTGAGGCAGTGCCTACTGTATATCTCAGACTATTTTAAATTATTTCACCTGTGTAACCTGTAAAGACTAACAATACAAACCATGCATGCGCGCACGCACACAAAGATGCGTTCGCACACACACCTCTCACCTGGTCTGTGAAAATGCTGTGGTGAGCGTGACAACGGGGTGTAACTATGACGATTGTAGATAGGTGAGCCGATGGAGCCCTGACTGGTAGACCTCTGAAGGATGCGTTCCCTTATGTCATAGCAGCTCTACAGGGACAACACAGTTACATCACCTGTCAATCACTATCAACCCAAAGTCAAGAGCTTCCTTTCATTGTAATTCGATCTGAACGTTTGCAGCTAAACATGTACAGTGTATTACTGTGTAATGCAGTACCACCTACAGCGGATGGTGTAGGTGACATGTTTCTTGAGGACTGAAAGATAACTTTTTTTTGTCTTTTTTTCAAGCTAACTTAGCTAACAATCCTGACCATACTGTAAGCAAAGAAACACCATACAACATACTTTAAGCACACACCAACACCATGTTATCATCAATGAGAATAGTTGGTGGCTGTCTTACCTTGTCATCTGGCATGGGGGAACGCTCCCTTCTCGCAGTATGGAGCTGTAGACACAGAAAAATGACTGAGCACTCTCGTGTCAATAATAGGTTTCCTTTATAAGGGTGAGTTTGCCATGAACCTGAGTGTGACATTAACACTAGACTTTGGATCCTTGAAAAAGCGCTGTATAATTATAATGTATTAAATACGAAATGTACACAACGTGTTAGCRTTCCACCCTGCAACAACAGACATATTTATTGCCTGACACATGACTCTCTGGGGGGGAGAGATGGAGAAAATGGATATGATTTAGGATAATATAATGTATGCATCACAGCTGTTTTCTCTCAAACCAATACTTACCCGGCACAGCTTGCAACTTCAGAATGAGGGCTTGTTCATTTCAACATGATGCGTCACACACGCACAAGCACATACACGTTCATGCATGCTAATTACCTCTCCCACACTCTCCCTCCTCTCCTCCCTCTCATCAAGGGACAAGGTGTACAAAGGCTCATAGGTAATCAGATCAGGGCGGTCTATATCATAAATGGCTTTGACTTTGGGAATGGCGGCTAGGTCCCTGTATTCAAGGATCTCATTGTCTACTTTTGCCTAGGGACACAGACAGACAGATAGACAGATCGACACATACATAGAGACAGAGCGCGAGAGGTTATACACAACTAAAAGCACACATCTACTAGCCAGTATTAGGGCAGCTAAAAAGTTCCTCTATAGACCCTGACCACTGGGGTTGCAAAAAAAAAACAACCCCAGTGGTCAGTGTCTATAAAGGAACTATAAGAGAAAGAGGGCTCCTTCCACTTTAGATGTAAGGCTGAACAGAAAATGTATGTATCGGTAAGAATAAGGTCTACGACTAAGATGCTGAGCAGACCGGACGTGTCGCGTGCGCGAGCGTTGCAAAATAAATGTACATGTTATTCAATCATTGCACTCACACTGCTCGCGAGCGTCTGCGTGGCCAGGCGCTAAAATATAACTTGGTTCTATTTGTGACACTCGACGCGCCGCAAGACCTGCCTCTCCCATATCCTCATTGGTTTTTAGGAACATATACCCACGTGCCATCTTCTCGTTGGTTTTTAGGAGCATATACCCACGTGGGTGTTTGCAAGAGGAACTGAGGTCCACACTCCAGTCGGTTGTGGTAATGCACCTTTTAAAGTCCAAAGAAGAAGAAGAAGCCTGAAGGAGGAGCAATTACTAGAAAACAAACCTTTACCCTTTATTCTGTGTATTAGTCTGTGCTTTTCTGGTAAAATAACAACCCAATGTTTATATCCCAGGACAAATTAGCTAGCAACAACAAGCTAGCTAACTAATTTGCCATAAATGTTTAATGCTTTTCAACCTGTCCCCAAATTAATACAATTGGTTCAGAGTTTGTTTTAACAATTCAACCTGCGTGTCCTGATGGCGTCTGGTGTGGGGGGACAAAATCAACATGCGCGCAATGCCACACGCGATCTGGTCAGCATGTTAGACAAAGTTTACACATGGAATGACAATTTAACTTAAGCTTCCCTAGGGAAGATGTGGCCTATAAAAAAATATAAGCAGTACATCCAGCCCAGTATGTGTGTGAGGGTAGTTGTATGGTAGACAGAACTCACATATATGGTATGACCTGGTGAGCCATGTATGCTTGAACCAGGTCTGGAACAGATACTCTCGGATGACGACCTTGAAGGCTGCAAGAGGAGAACAGAAAAGGAAGTCAAGACAACATCCCAACAACTTCTCGATGAGTTTTAGAGGTGTTGGATCAAAGTTGCTACAGTATTGTGTTCGCCTCAGTTTGCAAATGAGGAATGACATTTGTCCACTCAATCACTGCTTCATCAAAAGGAGGGGAAAATAAGAATTCATCAGGCCGTCGTTTTAAAGAAGAATTTGTTCTTAATTGACTCGCCTGGATGAATAAAGGTTCAATAAAGAAAAGACAGTTTAACACCTAACTTTGTTTTTGAAATTCCACCACATTGTAACATGACAAGTAGATTCAATCTTTAAATAAAAAAACAAACACATTATCTTGCAATGACGTCATTCATTTGCCTCTTGCACAGTGAATGAGGGCATTTGCATTGTGACTTAGTAATGTCCTTAACACTGTAAATACCACATGCATTACCACGGGCAATGAACTTCAGATGGAAACAACAGTCCTGAATTCATGTATTGATTGACACGAATCATGTTTTCACAACCACATGGTTACTATAAACGGGGGCTTTATAAAGAGTTTTAGGGTGAAAACAACCATCACTATATATTGTTTGATACTTATCTTCGTGGCTCAAATTACAGGGGTGGCTGGGTGCCCCCATAACAAATCGGGTGTCCTCAAGAGACATTGGGCATCCCCAAAAGTTCATGTATAATTTGAACCATTTTATGTCTACCACTCAAATATGTCCTTGTCTTTAGCCCTTACTCCTTCCACATGAGTGTGTCTGAGAGGGGGCTGTGCTGTGCCTCCTCTCCAACCTGACTTAGATGAAGCCCATTCAGCGGTCCAAGTCACAGCTCACCAGGGATGGGGTCAATTCCATTCCAATTCAATCAATTACGGAAGTAAACTGACATTTTAATTCCAATTTGTAAAAAAAATTCTCAATGCTTTTCAATTGGAATTCCAGTTAATTCAATACCTCGTGAATTGACTGAAATTAAATGTAATTGACCCCAAACCTGCAGCTCACACACACACGACCACCACAGAGTGAGGGACACACACTACATACAGAGGTAGACATAAGACGGACAAAGGTTAAAGGGGAGGTGTCTGTGCAGCCTAGAAATACATTTTAGCCCGCCTAAAAACCAGTAACACAGACACAGCCAGTCTCAGTTTGCTCCCTAACCCTTCCTTTTAGCCCCAACTCTTTGATGTTTGCAGATCTGAGAGGTCTGGGTAGGTATAGGCTAGGCCGTGTAGTGGTGGAGCTTCCACCATACTCTTCTGTAGGGCTGCATCACCACCTGTTACGGAAACTGCACCACCATCAGCCACATGGCTCTCCAGAGGGTGGTGCATCACCGGGGGCACGCTGCCTGCCCTCCAGGACATTTACAGCACTCAGTGTTGAAGGAAGGCCAAGAAGATCTTTATATAGACCTCAGGCACCCAAGCCACGGTCTGTTCACCCTGCTACCATCTAGCAGACAGAGACGGTACGGGCGCGTCAGCCGGGACAGAGACTGAGAAACAGCTTTTKTGACCAGGCCATCAGACTATTGAACAACCATCACTAGCCGGCTACCTGTCTGGTACTCAGTCCTGCACATTGAGACTAATGCCCCATGTATAAAGTCATTGAATGCTGGTCACCTCATTCTTTTTTATACACTGTTGTTTACTGTGTCTGTATATACTGTATTCTCGACATAGCTCATCCTAATATACTGTACCTACTACTGTACATACCATTTTATTTTCAAAATTATATACTGTCTAGTCACCACGTATTTATATTCTATAACATGCTCACTCTAATATATTTACTTTGGATGGTTATTTCTATATTTTTTTGTTTGGATTTTTAAAATTATTTGTGTATTTGCGAGACATTCTACTGTACTATTGGAGCTAGTAACATAAGCATTTCGCTGCACCTGCTATAAGACCTACAGATCTGTGTAAGCGACCAATCAACTTTGTTTTGATTTATTACTTACACATCTGCACACATCGAAGGTTTAGGTCCAATGGGAAGGGGTATGGGGAGCAAATTGGGACTGGCTGACACAGAAGAAACACTTGCACAATGCAAACAAGGTCATGGTACAAGAGGTCATTCATGTCCAGATAGATTCCTACCTGTTCCCTCTGTTGCTCCTCTGTTCTGTTTGTGTTCTTACACCCAGGGTGCCACACGGTTGATCCTGTGGAACAGAACAGAGACAGATGGTCTTAGAGAACAAAGACATCCAAACCTAACCTGGTCCCAGATATGTTTGTGCTATCTTGCCAACATGTATGTTCAAACCTAAGAGTTGGCTATACAGCAGATCTGGGACCAGCCTAAACCAACCCAGCTATACTGTAATAACCCTTAAAATGCTTCAATCATAATGTCAGCTCATCTAGCTGCTTACCTTGCAGGTACATCTCTTCTCCTTCTGTGAACATCTGGTTACACCTGCTGCATCGTGCACAGCTGGGATGGTAGTGTTTGTCCCCTGCCTGGAAACAACACACACACGCACAGATATCATTAAGGACTGGAATATATGATCCACCTGTGGCCATGCAGACTCACTATTCCATCCAGGGCATGGTTTAGTGTAATGTCCAGTGTATGTACATTTCTTCACAAGAGCAGTCAAGAGCAGTTTACATTCGCAAGAGCAGTTTACATTACATCAATGTAGTACACAAACTGTATACAGTTAACTGATTAAATCAACCTTCCATTCACCCATTAATCCAGGCACACTACAAAGGGTTCACTGTCTAGCATGATCATTCAACCTGCCTTGAAATATAGGAGCGATCTTCCCTTTGTGCAGTACTTAAGTCAAAAGTATCCTCCCCTGATACTGCATAATGAGGTGCTTTGCATACACAGCGACATTTCACTAATGCATTTAGGAACGGGACACTGACCAGAAGAGATAAATACCCAAATGGAGCAGCAAACAGCCTCCCCACTCAACAGCACTCCAACAGACAAGTGCCACGGATATGCGGCTATGGCCTGGGAAATGTGTCTTTAACCATCCCTGTTGGACCAGGACTACCTTCCACATACACACACACACACAAACCGCACTAATCAACACTCTAGTATCGGTGTGTTTACACAAAAACAATTAATCTTTAGCGGAATTGTGAAATGCTCTAATGTAATCTCCTGATTAATCTTCTGCACACACACTCTGTCATGGCCAAATCCCTTGGGAATGAAAGAGTAGCAATGGATCCATTTCATCAGTGTATCCAGAATTGAACAAAACAACAGATCTGTCCGCCTCAATGTAAGTGACACAAATCATTCTGCTTGCCCACTCTCTCCTTTGCTGCTGTTATTCCTCTCTGTCTCTCTCTCCTTCCTGCCATAGTAGGTGTCAGTGTGTCTGCAGACAGAGATGCAAACCAAGTATGAGTTCTGGGAAATCAAATATTTGGATAATGTCACTGCCTTCCAGGCTTACAGTAATCGTGTTATAAGGCTGCTCTTGGTGATAGATAATAGGAAAATGTCTCATCCCTCTGTGTAGCCAGTGGATAAACAAGGCTAAAGCACTCATGACCCATTAGTGAGGTCCCATACCCAGTAACACTCATTGGCCTGATTTGCATATTGTCTGCAGCAGCTAAGGCCATTCTCAGAGCACAATGTAATCGTGATAATAAAATGACTCCTTAAAAATGACATGTCACCTGTTGCTGCAGAGGATCTGAAAACTTAGAAAACCACTGGCTGCAAATGCAGAGCCTAATATACCCCATGAATACTCTCTCATTTACTGTCTTGTCAAAACAACTCTGATTTTCAGGGTCACTTCCCTTCAGGTAAAAGTAGGTATTGGAAAAATAGTAAAGGATACACAGAGAGAACAGAACATACTGAAATGTATATCAAACAATAAGACCAGACTAATGCACAAAATAATAATTAAAAAATAAAGAAAACAATATTCAGATTGCAATTTACTTAAAAATATCTATGCCCAGAGAATCACAAACTACATAGTTCACTCACCATATAAATAATGAAATACAATAAAATCTGGAAATAAGTTACTGAACACAAAATCATATACAGTTGAAGTCGGAAGTTTACATACACTTAGGTTGGAGTCATTAAAACTRGTTTTTCAACCACTCCACAAATTTCTTGTTAACAAACTATAGTTTTGGCAAGTCGGTTAGGACATCTACTTTGTGCATGACACAAGTCATTTTTCCAACAATTGTTTCCAGACAGATTATTTCACTTATAATTCACTGTATCACAATTCACATGGGTCAGAAGTTCACACACTCTAAGTTGACTGTGCCTTTAAACAGCTTGGAAAATTCCAGAAAATTATGTAATGGTTTTAGAAGCTTCCGATAGGCTAATTGACATCATTTGAGTCAATTGGAGGTGTTGGAGGTGAAATCAGCCAAGACCTCAGATAAAAATMWGTAGACCTCCACAAGTCTGGCTCATCCTTGGGAGGTACAAAAMTATCTATATCCACAGTAAAATGAGTCCAATATTGGCATAACCTGAAAGGCCGCTCAACAAGGAAGAAGCCACTGCTCCAAAACCGCCATAAAAAAGCCAGACTACTGCACATGGGGACAAAGATCGTACTTTTTGGAGAAATGTCCTCTGGTCTGATGAAACAAGAATAGAACTGTTTGGCCATAATGACCATCGTTATGTTTGGTGGAAAAAGGGGGAAGTTTGCAAGCCGAAGAACATCATCCCAACCGTGAAGCACGGGGGTGGCAGCATCATGTTGTGTGGGTGCTTTGCTGCAGGAGGAAATGGTGCACGTCACAAAATAGATGGCATCATGAGGGGGGAAAATTATGTGGATATATTGAAGCAACATCTCAAGACATCAGTCAGGAAGTTAAAGCTTGGTCGCAAATGGGTCTTCCAAATGGACAATGACCTTAAGCATACTTCCAAAGTTGTGGCAAATGAAGGACAACAAAGTCAAGGTATTGGAGTGTCCATCACAAAGCCCTGACCTCAATCCTATAGAAAATGTGTGGGCAGAACTGAAAAAGCGTGTGCGAGCAAGGGGGCCTACAAACCTGACACAGTTACACCAGCTCTGTCAGGAGGAATCGGCCAAAATTCACCCAACTTATTGTGGTAATTTTTACTAGGATTACATGTCAGGAATTGTGAAAAACTGAGTTTAAATGTACTTGGCTAAGGTGTATGTAAACTTCCGACTTCAACTGTATAAACATGTAATTCTAGTACTTATAGTACCAGTCAAAAGTTTGGACACACCTACTCATTCCATGATTTTTCTAAATGTTTTACAATTTTTTACATTTTAGAATAATAGTGAAGACATCAAAACTATGAAATAACACATATGGAATCATGTAGTAACCAAAAAAGTGTTATTATATATTATATTATATATTTGAGATTCTTCAAAGTAGCCACCCTTTGCCTTCATGACAGCTTTGCACACTTGGCATTCTCTCAACCAGTTTCATGAGGTAGTCACCTGGAATGCATTTCAATTAACAGGTGTGCCTTGTTAAAAGTTAATTTGTGGAATTTCTTTCCTTCTTAATGCGTTTCAGCCAATCAGTTGTGTTGTGACAAGGTAGGGTTGGTATACATAAGATTGCCCTATTTGGTAAAAGACCAAGTCCATATTATGGCAAGAGCAGCTCAAATAAGCAAAGAGAAACGACAGTCAATCATTACGTTAGGACATGAAGTTCAGTCAATACGGAAAACTTCAAGAACTTTGAACGTTTCTTCAAGTGTAGTCGCAAAAACCACCAAGCGCTATAATGAAACTGGTTCTCGTAAGGACCGCCACAGGAAAGGAAGACCCAGAGTTACCTCTGCTGCAGAGGATACGTTCATTAGAGTTAACTGCACCTCAGATTGTTGCCCAAATAAATGCTTCACAGAGTTCAAGTAACAGACATCTCAACTGCGTGAATCAGGCCTTCATGATCGAATTGCTGCAAAGAAACCATTACTAAAGMACACAAATAAGAAGAGACTTGCTTGGGCCACCTCTTCTTTTTCTCTGCGCATTCCTGAGAGGATTCTCTTGGTAAGAGCTCTATGTTAGAGTGTATAAGCGCAGATGTATACCCAGATATCAATAGCATAGAGATCCTTGCTAGCTAGCCTCTCTATCTGGGTGCTCTGCTGTCCCCCCACTCGGTTTGGCACGTGGCATCTTGTTTGGGTTTGTCCTTCGTTTAATTACTTGTGACAGTGTACCAACCTGGGTGATACTCGTATTGGTTTGTCCACCGGTACTCTCCCAGTTTTCGTTTAGCCCTCGGGCTCCATGGGATCCTTTGTATGTTTCCATCTGGTGGACTTGCAGCTCTCCCTGGAGAGTGAGCAACGTGACGCAAGGCACACCACGTTTATCTCCACGGTGAACAAGCTATGCAAAGTAACTAACTTAATGAGAGTTGACCATTGCAGGACTAAGTACTAAGTTGCAAAACACACTTCCCTTACATCCTGCCAACTTGAACCCCAACAAATAAGCAAGAATAAGCTTATACGTGGCGTGAGTTATAGCCGACCCACACATGTAAAGCTAGGACTAAGCTATAAATATGTGTGAGTTCTCGTGCTCTCCCCGCACTGTCACCCAACAGTTATCTGGCCTGCATCGCTTTTGGAGAACGCATGCGCATAGCACGCCTGAAGGGGATGAGGGCCACAGTACAGTCCTCCTCCTCTGATGATTGCATTCCCCCCTCTGGGTGTGGTGCGTCGTCGCAGTGGCACCCCTTCGGCCACTTTTGGCTTCAGTGGTGATCTCACACCGCCATCTCTGGCTGGCACAGTCTAAACTGCCACCGCCAGTTCAGGAAACATTCTTGGAGCTCCCCCTCACGCCAGGTTCACCCTTTGGGGCCAGGGGTTGTCAACATCATACAGCAGACTACAAAACTGTGAGCCCTAAAGCCGCACCTCAGAGGAAGTGGAAGACATGTCTCGAAAGCTCTCCAGCAACGTCTTGATCCCCCTCTTCCGAAACAGCAGGGGCAGGGAAATGGGAGCCAACGTTTTACACCCCGACAGCGCAAGGACAGGGGCCATGACCACACTTACAAGCAGCAGACATGGCTAAAAGGGGTGGGCCTCAGCAGCTCTTTTGATTCGCATTCTCAACAGTTGCACCATCCCAGAGCCCAACTCAAGAAAGGTCTTGATTTACAAATGCATTTACAGTTGCAGCTGTATGAGAAGGCCTGCAAGACCATGCAAACAAATGGGTAGAAATGGAGAGATTTTAACCATTGTCACGTCCTAGATGATGGAGGTCAAATGTACACCTTTCCCTGAAACACCCACAACACGGTCCCCCGTATTGACTATATTCCCAAGCATCTCCATGCAGTCAGACTTTTGATTTTGTGCCACCAAGGCCACAATAATATACCCCCTCTCTGAATGTCAGAGTGTGACCCCCTCCCCATGGGTTACTGCAGCTAGTGTTGCCAGCACTGCCACTGCCTGGGTGGGGGCACCCCACCGGAATCCCCACCGGCTAGGTACAAGGTCGTCAAGGTTCTCATTAGCAGCTTTGAGAATGTCCTTGTATAGTATACTCTCCCTTTAGGGGGTTTGGCTTTGCAGGACCAACCCTGCCAAGCAGAATCAGAATCTTGAGGGGGCAGTGCTGCTCTAGGTCTCTGACCGCATTTTGGCTGCATACAGGCCACTTACAGCAGGCCCATAAAGCAGTTAGGGACTTCTCCTTAGTATCATTCAGGTGGGTGTCTAGGGTATAGGGTTGTGGACCATTCCATCAATATAGGATCATAAATAAATCAATTAGATAATGATTTTTTTTAAATTCAGTTCCCCATGATAGGACATTAAATAAAATAAATGTATAATTTATTTTAAAACTGTTCCACCATGATAGGACCAGAAATAAATAAGACGTATAATATATTATAAAAGGTATATCCATCATCTGAACAACATTACAGCAGTACATTGGTTCCGGGATATGCAACCATTTCATTTCTCACTCAACGCCACACTTTCCCAAACATAACAAATAAAATAAAAAATAAACACACACCACACCATCCACACATACTGTGCCTTCTGTTTACTTAGTTTTTATCTTCACTATGTTGAATTAGTGCTTGTGTGTTCCAATTAGTTATATTTGAAGATATATAGAAAACCTATATTTTTTATTGTATTGTTACAATCCATAACCGGGCTAGAATTGTGTTTCATTATTTTCCTCATCTATGAGAACTTTGTAATTTTTTAAATAACCATAGAGTAGTCTTTGTCGCTGAACAACTGGTTATCAATATATAGTTTATCGACGACGAGAGCTACTCGTTTCCCTTTTAATCTATTTTCTTTGAAAATTGGATACAGAACTTTACGCCGTTCTGCAATTTCCTTCGGGAACTGATCATTCATGACAATTTTGGTCCCAGCAAGTCTTTTACCCAGGCTTTTAACCATTATTTTATCTTTAAAGGAAGCAAATTTGGCAACGATTGGGCGTTCAAATATTTGCCCTCTCTGTCCAAAGCGGTGTACACGTTCGAGTTGGAATTTGTCGATAGCTTCGCGTGGAATCTGAAGTGGTGTAAGGAGGAACTCTCTAACTACAGATTCAGGAACTTCTCCTTCTTTCTCTTGGATACCTGTAAGTACCAGATTATCTCATGGATCTAGTCTGTATGTCAAGTAAGGCTTCTCTCAGAACGGTGTTCTCCTATTTAAGTAAATTCACTTCGGTTTCAATGTTCTTGACTGTCCCTTTTTAGGTTGTGTGTTTCCTTCTCCAATGTCGCAGCTTTCTCATCACTCATCTCGAGGCATGCCTTGAATTCTTTTATATCCTTACTGACTAATTCAAGTATACCCAGTTTGTCATTTATTGATTTTAACAGATCGGTTTCGACCTTCACCATTCCCGGTGGTGAACATATTAAATCGTCTGTCTGTAGAAGAGTCACGTTTTCGTTTAGAAATCGGTTCCCCTGTCTTACTCTCCGTCATGTTTGGGTGTTACTTGTTTTTGTAATATTTGTCGATAAATGTCTTAAGATTTGTTTTGTGTTATTATCCAGATCGAAGGTTATCACTCACCAGATTGTGTAGTACTAATATTTAGTCTAACTTGCCGATATTGAATATTACGTTTTTATATTGAAGGTGTTCCACATAACTTTGTTCAGTCCGCCATTACCTTTCTCAGTCCCGCCTCCTCCTCTCTCTCCTCTCTCATGATGAATGTTAGGTGATTGGTGATTGGCTTACCTCTAGCACTTTGCCTGTGATAAACTGCTGGCATGCCTCGCACTGGACCCCAAAGTAGATCTGGTAGTCCTTCTCACAATAGGGTGCGCCATCCCTGAGCAAAGAGATAGGAGAATACAGAGAGACTGCATTAGAATAGGATAAAATAGAATAGTAGATTTCACTGTGTCTGCAAGTATGTTGTGTGTATAAAATAATAGAATAGTGGATTTTACTTTGTCTGCAAGTACACTGTGTATTTCATTATGTGTGTAAGCATTTCATGTGTATAATAGTTGTTAGACTTACTTGCTGATGTACTCCCCAGTGAGGACTTTTTGACAGGCCTTACACTTAAAGCAGCCCAGGTGCCACTGTCTCTCCAGAGCTAAGAGAGCCTGACCATTCTTAATGTCTCTACCACAGCCCGTACAGCCTGTAAAACACACGCACGCACACACACACAAACAATAGTTTACATCTATTCAAAACCTATACGCTAGATGGTGGCAGAGGCTCAATAGCCATGGCTTATTAATGGGTGCTTCAATCGTCCGTTAAGGTATATTTAAGTGATAATGCCGAGAAGCCTGTGTTTGTTGGATATATTGGCACCAAAGCCCATCTCATTCCTTGTAAAAACAGACGAGAACGGTATAAGGTATGTTGTTCATAGCCTGTTTGGGTTATTTCTAAGTTCACTCGTAATTAGGCTACTGGAAAACAATATTATAACAATGACTTCGTCTCGGGCCTAACACCCGTGCCAATATATCCAACAAACACCGGCTTCTTGGGCATTATCGGGGATTATCACTTAATTACCAAAAGCTTATCCAGGCGATCTACAAATAAATAAATCACCTCTTCCTAAGCTCCCAGTCATGTCATAGGATCCCAGTGTCATCCCATGACATGTGTGATGACACACCGAGTATAAAGAGCTTMAAATGATGACATGAGGAGAATCAGCATCCCTTATTTAAGGCTAACCCTGTATACAGTGGGGCAAAAAAGTATTTAGTCAGCCACCAATTGTGCAAGTTCTCCCACTTAAAAAGATGAGAGAGGCCTGTAATTTTCATCATAGGTACACTTCAACTATGACAGACAAAATTAGAAAAGAAAATCCAGAAAATCACATTGTAGGATTTTTTATGAATTTATTTGCAAATTATGGTGGAAAATAAGTATTTGGTCACCTACAAACAAGCAAGATTTCTGGATCTCACAGACCTGTAACTTCTTCTTTAAGAGGCTCCTCTGTCCTCCACTCGTTACCTGTATTAATGGCACCTGTTCGAACTTGTTATCAGTATAAAAGACACCTGTCCACAACCTCAAACAGTCACACTCCAAACTCTACTATGGCCAAGACCAAAGAGCTGTCAAAGGACACCAGAAACACAATTGTAGACCTGCACCAGGCTGGGAAGACTGAATCTGCAATAGGTAAGCAGCTTGGTTTGAAGAAATCAACTGTGGGAGCAATTATTAGGAAATGGAAGACATACAAGACCACTGATAATCTCCCTCGATCTGGGGCTCCACGCAAGATCTCACCCCGTGGGGTCAAAATGATCACAAGAACGGTGAGCAAAAATCCCAGAACCACACGGGGGACCTAGTGAATGACCTGCAGAGAGCTGGGAACAAAGTAACAAAGCCTACCATCAGTAACACACTACGCCGCCAGGGACTCAAATCCTGCGTTGCCAGACGTGTCCCCCTGCTTAAGCCAGTACATGTCCAGGCCCGTCTGAAGTTTGCTAGAGAGCATTTGGATGATCCAGAATAAGATTGGGAGAATGTCATATGGTCAGATGAAACCAAAATATAACTTTTTGGTAAAAACTCAACTCGTTGTGTTTGGAGGACAAAGAATGCTGAGTTGGCATCCAAAGAACACCATACCTACTGTGAAGCATGGGGGTGGACACATCATGCTTTGGGGCTGTTTTTCTGCAAAGGGACCAGGACGACTGATCCGTGTAAAGGAAAGAATGAATGGGGCCATGTATCGTGAGATTTTAAGTGAAAACCTCCTTCCATCAGCAAGGGCATTGAAGATGAAACGTGGCTGGGTCTTTCAGCATGACAATGATCCCAAACACACCGCCCGGGCAACGAAGGAGTGGCTTCGTAAGAAGCATTTCAAGGTCCTGGAGTGGCCTAGCCAGTCTCCAGATCTCAACCCCATAGAAAATCTTTGAGGGAGTTGAAAGTCCGTGTTGCCCAGCAACAGCCCAAAACATCACTGCTCTAGAGGAGATCTACATGGAGGAATGGGCCAAAATACCAGCAACAGTGGTGTGAAAACCTTGTGAAGACTTACAGAAAACATTTGACCTCTGTCATTGCCTAACAAAGGGTATATAACAAAGTATTGAGATAAACTTTTGTTATTGACCAAATACTTATTTTCCACCATAATTTGCAAATAAATTCATAAAAAATCCTACAATGTGATTTTCTGGATTTTTTTTRCTCATTTTGTCTGTCATAGTTGAAGTGTACCTATGATGAAAATGACAGGCCTCTCATCTTTTTAAGTGGGAGAACTTGCACAATTYGTGGCTGACTAAATACTTTTTTGCCCCACTGTATAAGCTGGCAACACAGAGAGAAACCAGGGTCGTGTTCATTTGACACCTAACAGAAGAAAACAAACAAACAGGAAAGCACTGCCTGGACTTGGTACACTCAGCTCTTTTTAAAGTTCCAATGCAGCCTTTTTTAATCTCAATATAAATCATTTCTGTGTAACAATTCGCTTTATGCATGCCCACTAGCCTATGTATTTCGGAAAAAATTACAGCTAGCCCTTGATTACCGGTATTGCCCACTCATCATCTTTGATACAATAGACAACTAACAGGGAAAGCATAAATTGTCAGTCAAACAAATCTTATATTTTTATTAGTACCGTTTGTTATATTTTTTTGTTCCATTATAGCCTAACCTCAAATTAGTTCAAGCAAGGTTTTTACAATTGTACGACATGATGGTAGCAGTACAGCTGAGCATTGCTGTGTCCCACTGTGTGCGGCTTCCTCCAAGATCAACTCCATGTTGAGCTTTCACACCTGCACTGGAAAATTTGTGGTGAGATTCAACATCACCTCCCATACAAGGGTCTGCAGCTGCCACTTCCAAAGTGATGACTTGATCGAGCCTTTAACTCTCACTGGACGTCGGCTACTCAGGAAGGGAGCTCTCCCCACCCTGTTCCATTGGACTGACTATTCAGTTACAGCGCCAAGACCTGGGGTATGGCAAAGGAGAGAGCAACCAACTTATGAGCTGGCTCAGGTGGATGAATGACTTCCTCCACCTGTATCATGATTATTGTTCCGGTGCTGACCTGGCACTGGAGCAAGGCGAAGATCTTCATAAGGAGGTAGAGAAACTGAGGAGACAGGTGGAGGAAATATCTGTCTGTCAGCGATTTCTGTTTGGAGCGATTTTGCTGCCTCCGACACACGGTTCTAGACAAGGTAGGTTATGGTAATGATAATAACTGTAACGTTCGTTCTCCTCCTCTTCTAAGGAGGAGCATGGATCGGACCAAAACGCAGCTTGGGTAGAATACATGTTTGTTTATTTAAAGAAAGACGAAAACGGAAAACTATTAACAAACTACAAAACAATAAACGACGTAAACAGACCTGAACATGAGAGCTTACAGACAACGAAGAACGCACGAACAAACTAACAAACGAAACAGTCCCGTGTGGCATAAACACTAACACAGGAACAATCACCCACAAACAAACAGTGAGAACAGCCTACCTTAATATGGTTCTCAATCAGAGGAAACGTAAAACACCTGCCCCTGATTGAGAACCATATCAGGCTAATTAACAATGAACCTAAACATAGAAACACATAACATAGAATGCCCACCCCAACTCACGCTCTGACCATACTCAACAAATACAAAAACAAGGGAAAACAGGTCAGGAACGTGACAATAACATAGAGAGGATAAAGAGTGCTGCTTTGCTTCTATAAAATGAATAATATGTGGTATCAAAAGGTCATTTAAAACAAGGTCTAACTAGACTGAGACTAAAACTGTGTTGTGGCTTAAGTAGAAACAATGTGTAAAAATAAGCATGCAACTAATTAAGTAAAAACCAACCTAAATAAATGCTTTGTTTAATAAAGGCTTTAAAATGTTTGCACAAAAGCATTGCCTTGATCTTTGTTGTAGGTAACAATAATATTTTATTTTCTCATCATTCCTTAATTTATCTGCATTTGTCTGGTGTTATTTTGTTGCCCCGGTGGCAATAAAAGGATCTTGTGTCTTACGCCTCGATCACACCGACAGTGTCATTGCGTTTTGGTACACCAGAAGTACATTCATTTCCAATGGAACACTGCATTTGCTTTGCAGCATTGCGTTGCAGTGTGTTCTGTGTGGTGCATACTGTACGTTGGATTTATAGAACGTACAGTATGCATCAAATTGTATGCGTCGATGAGTTGACAGAAATGGTAGCAGAATGTGAATGTTGAACTTTCGTGGTACACATATCCAGATGATGCTGCGTACCATTTTGCGCAATGACGCTGTAGGTGTTATTGACGCGTTATATACTCCTGGGTAGTACTTCCCTCTGGAGGCAGTAACAGCACCTAGGATTAGATATCAATTACGTCATTCTCCTCATTCATCATATTTCCCACTTCTGACATATACACTCACCGGCGAGTTTATTAGGTACACCACCCCGTTCACGAAAATGCATCGCATGACAACGAGTTCAGTTTACTTGAGTGGCCTGCACAGTCCCAGACCTCAACCCAATAGAGCATCTTTCGGATGACATAGAACAGGCTGTTTGCAGCATGAATGTACCACCGTCCAATCTGGACCAACATCCCTGTGGAACATTTCCGACACCTTGTAGAATGCCCCAAATCATTCAGGCTGTTCTGGAGGCAAAGAGGGGTCCGACCCAGTACCAGATGGGTGTATCTAATAAACTGGCCAGTGAGTGTAGGTTTGCGAAGTATGCCCACCTAATGGCCTCCCAGAAGCTCATCGAACCGGCATCCCATAACATGGTACGAGTGACCATAACAAGGGCAGCTGCAAAGAGGAATGAGGTCACACTACTTGAATTTACCTTTGCATTTCCTGGTAATGTTAATCATCAAAGCTACAACTGACGTTAGACAAACACAGAAGGGCTAAATGCCACTTTGACAAGCTTGATGCTACTTGAATCTACTTTAATCCATTAAACCAATCATGATAATGGATCTTTCAGGGTTAGGGAGGGAAGATAAATCATAAACCTACAACAGTGAAAAATTTCTGCCCTCTGGAGGGTTGATCATTTTAGTTCTAATTTTGCATATTCATGCATCATAATACTTTTTTTTTCTTCATAATACTTTTTTCCTGCAGTCCATATACATGTTTTTCCTTTTCATGTTTTTCCTTTTCATGACCCATCTTTCACTGAAGTAGAGTCTAAAGTAGAGGGATCTGGCCCACAGATTCAACATCCACCAGTCGACTGTGAGACGCATCGTGACAACACGGGGCAACTTTCTTTACACAGTTCTTGGGTCAGTGTGTATCTGGATGTCCAAGGAAGCAGTCAAGGCTCACCTGCGAGAGGAATTCAAGGAATACACAGACACACGTGGTGATAGACTGCACAGAGTTGTGTTGCAAAACACAATCTTCTCTCCTGCTTCAGAATGAAGTCCCACTGCACTTTCAAGGCGATGATTGACATGGCACCACATAGTAAAGGGCTGAAACAAAGGTGTTTGCACTGAGGTTCTGTAATTGACAAGGAGATCCTGAAGCAGTCGGGCATCGTGTCTGTGCTGAAAGCAGGGATGTCCATAATCGTGGACGACTGTGTGCCCTGCAAGGTCCTAAGACCGGCTTTCCTCTCAGAGGTTACAGATGCCAGCAGCAGAAGTGAAGGAGACGCAAGCCATTGCTCGGCTAAGGGTCCATGTGGAGCGACTGATTCACAGAGTGAACGAGCGCAAGCTGTTTGACATGGTCATCCCTCTCACCATCATTGGGCGCATCAACCAGCTCTACACCGTTGCCTGCCTCCTCGTCAACTACCGGAATGGGCCCTTGGTCAAAGCACTGGCAAAGGACTAGTGATGCTGTCAATTTCCGTACTATTAGACTGGTAACTGATTGCCCTGTTTTTGCCTCTGCTTCAGTATACAGTGCATTCGGAAAGTATTCAGACCCCTTCACTTACTCAATTTTGCTAAAAAAATTTATGATTTTTATTTCACCTTATTTAACCAGGTAGACTAGTTGAGAACAAGTTCTCATTTACAACTGCAACCTGGCCAAGATAAAGCAAAGCAGTTCGAAACATACAACAACAGAGTTACACATAGAATAAACAAACATACAGTCAATAATACAGTTGAAAAGGTCTATATACAGTGTGTGCAAATGAGGTAAGATAAGGGAGGTGAGGCAATAAATAGGCCATGGTGGCGAAGTAATTACAATATAACAATTAAACAATGGAGTGATAGATGTGCAGAATATGAATGTGCAAGTAGAGATAATGGGGTGGAAAGGAGCAAGATAGGTAGATAAATAAATAAAGTATGGGGATGAGGTAGTTGGATGGGCTATTTACAGATGTGCTATGTAGAGGTGCAGTGATCTGCGAGCTGCTCTGACAGCTGGTGCTTAAAGCTAATGAGGGAGATATGAGTCTCCAGCTTCAGTGATTTTTGCAGTTCGTTCCAGTCAATGGCACCAGAGAACTGGAAGGAAAGGCGGCCAAAGTAGGAATTGGCTTTGGGGGTGACCAGTGAGTTATACCTGCTGGAGCGAGTGCTACGGGTGGATGCTGCTATGGTGACTAGTGAGCTGAGATAAGGTGGGGCTTTACCTAGCAAAGACTTGTAGATGACCTGGAAACAGTAGGTTTGGCGACGAGTATGAAGCGATGGCCAGCCAACGAGAGAGTACAGGTCAGTGGTGGGTAGTATATGGGGCTTTGGTGACAAAACGGATGGCACTGTGATAGACTGCATCCAATTTGTTGAGTAGAGTGTTGGAGGCTATTTTGTAAATGACATCGCCGAAGTCGAGGATCGGTAGGATGGTCAGTTTTACGAGGGTATGTTTGGCAGCATGAGTGAAGGATGCTTTGTTGTGAAATAGGAAGTTGATTCTAGATTTAATTTTGAATTGGAGATGCTCAATGTGAATCTGGAACGAGAGTTTACAGTCTAACCAGACATCTAGGTATTTGCAGTTGTCCAGAGTAGTGATGCTGGATGGGCGGGCAGGTGCGGGCAGCGATCGGTTGAAGAGCATGCATTTAGTTTTACTTGCATTTAAGAGCAGTTGGAGGCCACGGAAGGAGAGTTGTATGGCATTGACGTTTGTCTGGAGGTTAGTTAAGTATCAAAAGAAGGGCCAGAAGTATACATAATTGTGTCGTCTGCGTAGAGGTGGATCAGAGAATCACCAGCAGCAAGGGCGACATCATTGATGTATACAGAGAAGAGAGTCGGCCCGAGAATTGAACCCCGTGGCACTCCCATAGAGAGGTCCGGACAACAGGCCCTCCGATTTGACACACTGAACTCTGTTTGAGAAGTAGTTGGTGAACCAGGCGAGGCAGTCATTTGAGAAACCAAGGCTGTTGAGTCTGCCGATAAGAATGTTGTGATTGACAGAGTCGAAAGCTTTTGCCAGGTCGATGAATATGGCTGCACAGTAATGTCTCTTATCGATGGCGGTTATGATATCGTTTAGGACCTTGAGCTTGGCTGAGGTGCACCTGTGACCAGCACTGAAACCAGATGGCATAGCGGAGAAAGTACGGTGGGATTCGAAATGGTCGGTAATCTGTTTGTTAACCTGGCTTTCGAAGACCTTAGAAAGGCAGGGTAGGACATATACAGTGGGGAGAACAAGTATTTGATACACTGCCAATTTTGCAGGTTTTCCTACTTACAAAGCATGTAGGTCTGTAATTTTTTATCATAGGTACACTTCAACTGTGAGAGACGGCAGATAAGTTATTTTGCCCATCTTAAATTGTGTTTATTGGCCAGTCTGAGTTATGGCTTTTTCTTTGCAACTCTGCCTAGGAGGCCAGCATGTTCCAAGTCTACAGCCTGTGTTTAACAGCTACCTTCAGACCCTCTCTTCAAAATAAATTGCATTATGTTGGCCTGCACTCTACTATTTTGTCCAGTGTTCTCACTAACAAACCAACAAGTTTCCACAAAAAAAATTGATAATTGTATCAACATTGTTGGAGTCGGGATAAAATAGTTAGCACAGTGGTTATCTTTCATAGAAATAATCTATAAATAAGATACAAATTCACAGTACAAAAATGTTTTTAATCTTTTAACATTTGACATAGGAGATCATTAGGCATCTCTGCAAGTAAGAGTAAACAAATAAATGGTCAGCCTTCTTGTTGATTGCTTCCCAAATTTGGCAGTCTCTGTTGATGCCCATGGGGGTAACAGTTGACATTCTGGAGAACATAGTATTCCTCCACAGCAGCAGAATTCATCTCCAGACCTCTCTTCATCTCTGCAGACTGACGAGTTCCCCTGAGGATTCTGTCTTCATGCGAAGTGATGTTGCGAGTTGTTGTAGCAGCAGCCAGCCCGGACTTCACCAATGGCAGAATCCACTAACTGGACCTCAGTGGATATGTCCAATGGAATGACCAAAGGGGCTGTAGCATTGGTAAAGTCCCTGTACACCTCTTCCACATGGAGGACAGAGGTCAGGCAGCTCCCAGGTTACACCTCTATAGAAGGTACTCCTGTGATGGACACAAAAGTAGGGCCTATAACTGACATATCAGGGGAAAAAACTTAGTTTGTACTCCCTAGACACTTGTGTCGATTCAAAAGGATTGGATATGGGTAAAAGCAAGATGGTCATAACTCCATCATCCTTTCACCTATCTCTTTTGGATCTACACAAGTGTCTAGATTGTAGGGACCACTAGGGATTGTTTCTGGATTGGGATAATATCATGTAGCTCTTGTAACAGAGGCATATTGAATACACAATCTAATGAATTTATCACAATCAAACAAATGTATTTATCTGTAAAGCATTTGTCAAAGATTAGCTCAGATTATGATAAATGCTCAACATTTTACCTCACTCCTTCAACCATTATTCTCTCTTTGGGTCTTGCTGATAGGAACACCATCCTGCTAACAGTGCCTGGCTTCACACCCTTGGAATACAAAGGGGCACTTAGATCATCACAATCACATCACCAATTTATATTATTCATATTAGCCTTCAATAACCATCCACACAGCCTTACCATTGTTTTTGGCTTTTGCCACCTCTGCTCACTCTCGGTGCAACTATGGATGGGGGAATGCACCAATCCCAAATTGAGAGTAATGTGTTGACTAGTAGAGCAGTGCAACTGTGTGGTTGCACAAAGTAGTCCCAGCAACACAGGAGCAGTGGCTGTGGGCCAGGATGGCAGGGAGTGAGTCCTTTAACACAATCTGTGAAGATAAAGAACGGATAAAACCACAATTCTCTGCAATAACAGTGCTGTTCAAATGTCAACAAACCAATCCTCAAACTAGTTCTCACCTCAGTGAATTGTTTTGAATATGACTGTTAAACTGTACTATGTTGACTCCACTATCTAATCAATTTCCAAGTAGCCTAAGCATGCAATTATTTTGAGACACTTACGAATACCCAGGAACTTGTTTATAACAACCAGAACAGTAATATTCATCCTACTCTCAAACTGTGTGGACTCTCGGATTTCCTTATTGACCTGTAACAAGTCGCCCCCATGCTGATCTCTCCTGTGACCTGATCTTTATTGAAAACTGAGAAATACAAATAATTAGGACTTATGCTTTTAGAAAAATGACTACATTTCAATATCAAAATTCAGGGGAATTGACCTAATAGCAAATGTTTTAATCCAGCTAGATAACTAAGAATATGATGTAAAGTATAGCTAGCGAGAAATTGCAGTAACACTTAATTTTACGGAGTCCTTATTACATTGTAATTACACTAACAAGCATTATAGTCAATTGTAATGACTCAGTTACGCTATAATAACATGTAACAACGAATAACTGTTAACATGCTTGTTACAAATGGGTAAGTTTCCATTAATTCACCAATTTAGTTTCTTCTCAACTGCATCCAATTCAGTAATAACTATCACAAGGTTGTAATCTGTTGTGGGCAGATGCGTTGGGTGTCCTGAGATTACATAGGCTCGAGTTACCTAGCCGTGAATGCACACTCCTCAAAATATCCCCTCAATCTTGTGCTTGCGCCCCAAAAGTGTACCATCTGGGTTAACTTGGTCGAGTTTACATAAACAGATAGGATATATGTCAACCTTTCTGACTGGGGTCTACCATATAGGTGTCATCCTCAAGTGGGAGGATAAACACACAAGTACACCACAGAGTACATGTAATATCTGCATAAGTACAATGTAATTACTAGGTGTTACACAAGATTAAGCCAGTTAAAATGAAGTATCTTGAGGGATACTTACTTGTAATCAATGTGCACTTATATAGCACATTACACATCCTGATAACCTGACCCAAATTGCAAAGCTTCTGAAGGCACCATCCTATTGAGAAAATAAACACACTAGTACATGTCATATCTGCATACATACATTGTAATTACTAGGTGTTACACAGGACTTAGCTAGTTAAAATGAATTGTATCTTGAGGGATACTTACTTGTAATTATTGTGTACCTACCATCCTGACAATCTAAATCATCAGCTTCTGACAGCGCCATCCATCCAAGTGAGAAAATAATCACACTATTACACCAGAGTACATATCTGTAATTTCGGCATAAGTACAAGGTTGTAACACAGGATTTGCTATTTAAAGTTATGTATAACTTTACAGTTACCTATGAGCAATTTCTACATTAGTAAGTAAGGCGGTAGATAGCCTAGCGGTTAAGAGCATTGGGCCAGCAACCAAAAGGCCGCTGGTTCAAATTCCCAAGCCGGAAAGGTGAACAAATCTGCTGTTCTGCCCTTGAGCAAGACAGTTAACCCCCAACTGCTCCGTGGGTGCTGTGGACATCGATTAAGGGAGCCCCCCGCACCTCTCTGATACGGAAGACACATTTCGGTTGAGCAACTGACTAAGTACCCCCTTTCCCAAGTGAAAATACCTACAATTAAAAGATGAGCTTCTCCTTTAGTGGTACAGGTACCCCAAGGGTATACTTTATTGCAACATGTAAAAAGACCTTACATTTCTTATAAAATTAGAAGGATTTGTGTTAGATTTAATAATTAGATTAAACAAAGATAAAGGCCTACTAGATAACATAAAAATAACTATTCTACTGGTGGTATGTAGTAGCTTGAAAGCTAATTCAGAAAAAACTGATTATTTTTCTTCCCTTATAACATTACAAGTAACGAAGGAAATCAACAACTCTGTCTTCATCTGTTTGGTTTCTCGTAGGCATTTTCCCACCCTGGAGTAAGACCTTGTAGTAATCTTCAGTAGAGAAGAAAATGTAGCTATAACTAGTATAGGGTAATGTAAATCGTCATCATCATGATTTCTATAGTTTAGA
>NC_036858.1:24398277-24453397 GCF_002910315.2 Salvelinus sp. IW2-2015
TTTTTTTCATGAGGTAGGAAAATGATGTGGCTATATTGAAGCAACATCTCAAGACATCAGTCAGAAGTTAAGCTTGGTCACAAATGGGTCTTCCAAATGGACAATGACCCAAAGCATACTTCCAAAGTTGTGGCAAAATGGCTTATGGACAACCAAAGTCAAGGTATTGGAGTGGCCATCACAAAGCCCTGACCTCAATCCTATAGAACATTTGTGTGCAGAACTGAAAAAAGTGTGCGAGGAAGTGGCCTACAAACCTGATCAGTTACACCAGCTCTGTCAGGAGGAATGGGCCAAAAGTCACCCAACTTATTGTGGGAAGCTTGTGGGAAGGCTACCCGAAACGTTGTTACCCAAGTTAAACAATTTAAAGGAAATGTTACCAATACTAATTGAGTATGTGAACTTCTGACCCACTGTCAATGTAATGAAAGAAATAAAAGCTGAAATAAATAATATCTCTATATTATTTTCTGACATTTCACATTCTTAAAATAAAGTGGTGATCCTAAACGTACCTTAAGACAGGGAATTTTTACTAGGATTAAATGTCAGGAATTGTGAAAAACTGAGTTTAAATGTATTTGGCTAAGGTGTTTGTAAACTTCTGACTTCAACTGTACATTTAATACTGTATTGACATTTGTGTTTGCAAAACAACATATAAATACAGATATGTGTTTGTCCCTCTCAGGTACTGGGCAAGGACCACCCAGATGTTGCCAAGCAGCTGAACAACCTGGCCCTGCTGTGTCAGAACCAGGGCAAGTACGGAGAGGTGGAGTACTACTACTGCCGCGCCCTGGAGATCTACGAGTGCAGACTTGGTCCCGACGACCCCAACGTGGCAAAGACAAAGAACAACCTGGTGAGTACTACTGGGCAACACCTGGGTGGTGTTCATTAGGCACCAAACGTTTATTCTATTGTGTGTCCCAATGAGCACAGCCCTGCTTTCATACTAACTCACTCTGTGGGGGGAATGTCCTGTTTCTGAAGGGTCTGTGTTGTGTTCAGAACAGAATTATCTACGTTTAGCTTGTGAGAATAGCTACTGTCCCTTGTGTGCATAGTCATTCACCTATAAAAAAACACCCACATAAGCCATGTGTGGATTAGTTTGAACTTGCATGTTTGGTTAGTCAGGATTTCTGTGTCACTACATTAGTTCAAAATGAAATACACATGCGCTGAATACAACAGCTGTATACTTTACCGTGAAATGCTTACTTACGAACCCTTTGCCAACAATGCAAAGTTAAAAAATAAGAACAGTTTTCAAAAAAGGAAATATTAAAACAAGTAACATAATGAGACTATATACAAGGAATACCGGTACCGAGTCAATGTGCAGGGTTACGAGGTAGTTGAGGTAATATGTAGATAATATGTGAAATCAGGATTAATTATAAACTGAGGTGCAGCAGCGTTTTTGAAGTGTGTGTGTGTATGTGTTGGCGTGTCCGTGTAGTGTGTGGGTAGAGTCCAGTGAGTGTGCAAGAGTGTCAGTGCAAATAAAAAGGTGGACAATGCAAATAGTTAAGGGARCCAGCAGTCTTATGGCTTGGGGGTAGAAACTGTTCAGGAGCCTTTTGATCCCAGACTTGGTGCTCCGGTATCGCTTGCCATGCGGTAGCAGAGAGAACAGTCTATGGGTACGTTTGCTATCTACTCCGATTTCAGAGCACTCTCGTCTGAGTGTGCCAGAGCGCGGAATAACTGATGAATTTGAGAATGCTCAACACCCGTTGATTATTTTTTATTTATTTTTATTATTATTATTATTATTATTATTATTATTTTGTTTTTTTACCGTTATTTTACCAGGTAAGTTGACTGAGAACACGTTCTCATTTGCAGCAACGACCTGGGGAATAGTTACAGGGGAGAGGAGGGGGATGAATGAGCCAATTATAAACTGGGGATTATTAGGTGACCATTATGGCCGGTGTCAGTAAATGTCGGCAACAAAGCTTAATTAAATTGTTGCCAGCAGCACAGTTACAGTCACCAACGCTCTGGATAACATGAAAACAGCCTAACCAGCTCTGGTAGGGTGAGTAAAATGGTCAGAGTGAAGTGTTTTCTCATTTGTGTTTGGAAGTGGCTAGCAAGGTAGCCAACGTTAGCCAGTTAGCTTGGGTGCCTGACTGCCGTTGTGAGGTCAGTACGCTTGGATCAACTCTACTCCTCGGCCAGAGCGTCCAGTGTGCGCTCTGAATGTACCGAGAGCGAAGCAATCTGAATTTACGAATGGACAATCTGACAACGCTCTGAATTTACGAACACCCAGAGCGCACACTCTGGCACTCCAGATTTGAATCTACAAACACACCCTATATGACATGGGTGGCTGGAGTCTGATCATTTTTAAGGCCTTTCTCTGACACCGCCTGGTATAGAGGTAGCGCCTTACGGTCGGATGCCAAGCTGTTGCCATTCCAAGCGGTGATGCAGCCAGTCTTGATGCTTTCAATGGTTGCAGCTGTAGAACTTTTTGAGGATCTGAGGGCTCATGCCAAATCTTTTCAGTCTCCTGAGGGGGAAGAGGTGTTGTCATGCCTTCTTCACTACAGCCCTGTCAATGTGAATGGCAGCTTGTTCGGCCCTCCGTTTCCTGTATTCCACGATCAGMTCCTTCGTCTTGATGAGGTTGTTGTCCCGGCACCATACTGCCAGGTCTCTGACCTCCTCCCTATAGGCTGTCTCGTTGTCGGTGATCATGGCTACTACCGTCATGTCGTCTGCAAACTTAATGATGGTGTTGGAGTCATGCGCGGCCACGCAGTCGTAGGTGAACAGGGAATACAGGTGGGAACTAAGCACGCAACCCTGAGGGGCCCCTGTGTTGTTGTCTACCCTCACCACCTGGGGGCGGCCCGTCAGGAAGTGGAAGTCCAGGATCCACTTGCAGAGGGTAGGCAACACCTGTGGTGTTGGAACGCTGAGCTGAACAGCATTCTCATGTAGGTGTTCCTTTTGTCTAGGTGGGAAAGGGCAGTCTGGAGAGACTGCGAGAGAGAGCTTTGTATGCGTATCTGTGTGTGGAGTAAAGGTGATGTAGAGTTCTGTTCCTGTAGGAGTAGCTTGTAATTACAGTTGTATAACCTTCTTGACAATGTTTGCTCAGAGTATTGATTTAAAAGAATAACGTCACCTTGACTCTTCACATTCACCTGTGGAGTATCAAAGTTAGGATTCTGGAAGACACAGAATTTTCTTCATTCAGGATGAGCTGTCTATATTGGTACTCAGAGACAATAAACCAATGTGATTTTCCACTCCTGTAGAGTTCGCTTCACATTCACAGCATGATTGACAGACAGCGTTACCTTTGCTTTGCAGTTAATTGTGCTTGCCTCTCCACAAGCGTCTCAATTAGTGTTTAAAAGCATTCTACTAGTTCACTGGGGCTTTGCTTTTGTCTATTTGTCTATTCGCCGCCAGTTTCCAGAGTCTTGTAGCTTGTCTCGTCCACCCACTCAAATCATGGGATTGAGGGGCTGTATTGAGACCCCGAGGCAGGCGCGGTGGTGCTATMTCATTGTTCATGGTGCCCCTGAACTACACTGGAGAAATATTTTGATGGATGGATTGGACAAGTTCTTTTAGGGAACTCGGTGTGATTTGATACAACATTGATAAGCACTTTTTTTTATATCTTCTCTCTTTTCTTTAAAGGCATCCTGCTTTCTCAAACAGGGCAAATACAAGGAGGCTGAGATTCTGTTTAAAGAGATTCTGACCCATGCCCACGAGAAAGCGTTTGGATCTGTTGATGGTAAGAACAGTACAGTACCATGCTTTTCAATAAAGCTCTCACCTCAGAGCGGTAATACGGTTTTATATAATCATAATATGAGGAGGACTGGTGGAGGTGGCAGGGCGGGGTTCTCTTAGAAAGTACATTAGAGATGTTATGTCTTTAAAGATGTTATCATCTTTCTTCTCGATTTGCCTCTTGTCTTACCCCAGCGAGCAAGGCCACTGATGGACACAGGGTTAAAAAATGGACAGTGTTCTAAACAGGGCGCTGTTCGTTCGTCGAGGCACGACTCGCTCACCAGTCAGACAGAGGATGAGAGAATTTTCTGAAGAAAATAAAAAGGCTTTTTCCTGGTTTAACAGATGAACTTTCCTTGCTCTTATTCCGTTGGGATAAACTCAGGGGATTTGATATCCTCCTTTAGAATGTCACATTGGTAAAATTATGAGTGGCACATGGGAGCACTCAAGCTGACTAAACTGGTAGGTTCTCAAAACTTCCTTGAAGCTTTTTCATGAATTGAGACAAGGCAGGTATTTTCTTTCTGTTGGTCTCCTGAAGTTTAGACAGAGAAGTTGCGGTTTACCAATTTTACAATGCTATTTATATTATCTTTTCAATCTTCTCTGTTGTGGGTGATGTTGGCTTTCGCCGACTGGTCGAGCACACTACCAAGTGCACAGTAATAGGGTCACTGCTATTAGCCTCACCACTGACATTTGGACCAGTGATATCAGCCTCATGAGCATGCTGAGTCTGACAGCACAGTGGGTCGTAGAGGATTTCGTACTGAGGGAAGTCGTATTTCATGCTCATGAATGTAATGGTTGTCATACCGCTGCTGCCATTTCAATGTCATTTGGGAACATGTTTGAAACTTGGAAACATGAACACACTAGCTAGCTCCATTCTAACCACTGACTTGAGAAATAAGCTCATCAACTGCGTCTGCAGCAGACGTGATACCCTCTGTCATGGCATTGAAACKCCTGCTCAACAAAACATCAATTCTATAACGACATGAATGAATGTCACTCTGAACTATCCAGTCTAACCACGACAGAGAGAGGGCGGACAAACTCCAACAGAAACAAACTTTTCAACAGAGATCCCGACGACACACTGAGCGTAAATATAAATATTGATTGCAATTATTCCCGAATGAGTGAGCGTTCATGTGCAAAGGACTAGCATTTAAATTGTTATAATTATCAACTCTGTAGTGCCTTCTCAGCTGACCCCCACTTCCCTTTTGTCTAACAAGTCATCATGCCGGTTTAGCCCACTAGGGCACATCCGCTATCATTTCTTTGTAACCATATCTACTTTGTTTGTGTGATGCATTTCTGTGAGTACTTAGTTAGTAAATAAATTATTTTAAGACAGTTGATGTATGGATGACTCATAGTGAAGACTGGGTTCGTGCAGATAACCAACAATTTACGACGTTTGGAATGAGACTAACGTGAGGTAAAGAATAACTTATTAATCAGAAGACTAAGTGGTCAGATATTAAAATATCTGAAAGTTATATTAGGAAAATTATAACTTTGTAATCTGAATATTTTCCTTGGTGCCCCGACTTCCTAGTTAATTACAGTTACATGATTAAGTAGTTTAATCACGTAATAATAATTACAGAGAATTTTTGATAAAGATTAATCTTCAGTTTAATGATACCAAAGACACGACAGTACTCAGTAATGTGTTGTCTTGGATTTGCCCCAATCATAACACTTTGTATTCAAGACAAAAAGTGAATTGCTAAGCCACATTTTTTGCAGTATTACTTTAGTGCCTTGTCGCAAACAAGATGCATGTTTAGGAATATTTTTATTCTGTACAAGCTTCCTTCTTTTCACTGTCAATTAGTTTAGTATTATGGAGTAACTCAAATGTTGTTGATCCATCCTCCGTGTTCTCCTATCGCAGCCATTAAACTCTTAACTGTTTTATAGTCACCATTGGGCTCATGGTGAAATTCCTGATTGGTTTCCTTCCTTTCCAGCAACTGAGTTAGGAAGGACACCTGTATCTTTGTAGTGACTGAATGTATTGATACACCATCTAAAGTGTAATTAATTAATAACTTCACCATGCTCAAAGGGATATTCAATGTCTGCTTGAAAAAAAAGAATTATCTACCAATAGGTGCCCTTTGTGAGGCATTGGAAACCTCCCTGGTCTTTGTGGTTGAATCTGTGTTTGAAATTCACTGCTCAACTCAGGGACCTTAAAGATAATTGTATGTGTGGGGTACTGATATGGGGTAGTCATTCAAAAATCATGTTAAACACGATTATTGCACACAGAGTGAGTCCATGCAACTTATTATGTGACTTGTTTAAGCACATTTTAACCCAGACCATGTTTTGGCTTGCCATATCAAAGGGGTTGAATACTTATTGACTCAAAACATTTCAACTTCTAAAAACATAATTATGCTTATGGAGTATAGGCTATTGACACACAATCTCAATTTAATCAATGTTAAATTCAGGCTGCAACGCAACAAAATATGGAAAATGTCAAGGGGTGTGAATACTTTTTGAAGGCATTTGGAGTATTCAGACCCCTTGACTTTTTCCATATTTTGTTACGTWACTGCCTTATTCTAAAATKGATTAAATAAAACAAATTTGTCATCTATCTACACGCAATACCTCATAATGACAAAGCAAAAACTGTTTTATAGAAATGTAAGCAAATGTATTAAAATTWAAAAACCGATACCTTGTTTCCATAAGTATTCAGACCCTTTGCTTTGAGACTCGAAATTGAGCTCAGGGTGCATCCTGTTTCCATTTATTATCCTTGAGATGTTTCTACAACTTGATTGGAGTCCACCTGTAGTAAATTCAATTGATTGGACATGATTTGGAAAGGCACACACCTGTCTATATAAGTTCCCACAGTTGACAGAGCAAAAACAAAGCCATGAGGTCGAAGGTATTATCTGTACTGTTCCGTGACAGGATTATGTCGAGRCACAGATCTGGGGAAGGGTACCTAAAAATGTCTGCAGCATTGAAGGTCCTCAAGAACACTGTGGCCTCCATCATTCTTAAATGGAAGAAGTTTGGAACCACCAATACTTTTCCTAGAGCTGGCCACTCGGCCAAACTGAACAATCAGGGGAGAAGGGCCTTGGTCAGGGAGGTGACCAAGAAACCAATGGTCACTCTGACAGAGCTCCGGAGTTCCTCTGAGATGGGAGAACCAGAAGGACAACCATCTCTGCAGCACTCCACCAATCAGGCCTTTATGGTAGAGTGGCCTGGCGGAAGCCACTCCTCAGTAAAAGGCACATGACAGTACACTTGGAGTTTGCCAAAAGGCACCTAAAGGACTCTCAGACCATGAGAAACAAGATTCTCTGGTCTGATGAAACCAAGATTGAACTATTTGGCCTGAATGCTAGGTGTCACATCTGGAGGAAACCTGGCACCATCCCTATGGTAAAGCATGGTAGTGTGGGGATGTTTTTCAGCAGCAGGGACTAGGAGGCTAGTCAGGATCGAGGGAAAGATGAACAGAGCCAAGTACAGATAGATCCTTAATGAAAACCTGCTCCAGAGCGCTCCGACTGGGGCGAAKGTTCACCTTCCAACAGGACAACAACCCTAAGAACACAGCCAAGACAACGCAGGAGTGGTTTCGGGGCAAGTCTCTGAATGTCCTTGAGTGGCCCAGCCAGAGCCCGGACTTGAACCCGATCAAACATCTCTGGAGAGGCCTGAAAATAGCTGTGCAACGGCGCTCCTCATCCAACCTGATAGAGCTTGAGAGGATCTGCGGAGAAGAATGGGAGAAACACCCCAGATACATGTGTGCCAATCTATTAGCGTCATACGCTAGAAGACTCAAGGCTGTAATCGCTGCCAAACGGCTTCAGGAAAGTACTGGTAAAGGGTCTGAATACTTGTGTAAATGTGACATTTCAGKTTTTTTTTGTAATAAATTTGCAAAAATGTCTATCCTTTTTTTGCTTTGTCATTATGAGGTATTGTGTGTAGATTAATGAGGGGGATCAAACTAATAAATTTTAGAATAAGGCTGTAACGTAACAAAATGTGGAAAAGGTCAAGGGGTCTRAATCCTTTCCCGAATGCAATGTACCATGCAAATAAAGATCTATTCTATTTGAATTTAAGAGTAGTCAATACTGCAGTGCAGATTTGGCCAAAGGCACATCTCCGTTAGGATAACCTGAATAGGTTAAGGATTGGGTTTAGTTAGATGATGCCCCACCWCAGAGCTTTTAATCCAATGTTTGTTAGTGTTTCTTTCTCTTTCCATCAGGCCTAAGCCACATCAAGATTATTGCTCCATCCTTTTCTCTCTTCTCTCCTACCACGAAATTAAAAGTTCCTCCTCTACCATTCCTCATGTCCTCGGCAAGACTGCTCCTTGATGTCACCTCTGTCCCTCTACTGACAACCGTTGGGATGTTTGGTTTCCTCTATCTTCTCTCTTTTCACCGTTTTCATTCACTGACCCTGTCTCGTCAGAATTTTCTCTCCCTATTCCCCATAACACGAAGTCATGCCTATCTTACATACTCTTCTCTCCCTTCTAACATCCATCTGCAATATTGAGCTGTATTCCACTGTATTTAATTATGACATGATAGAAGGGGTCAGAGTTTGGAAAAACGGTTACCCGTGGGGAGCACAGTAGAAAATACCAGAATGGTATTGGACAATCTGTGTCTATGTGACCTGCAACTGCTCCCGTCAACCTTAACATCTGCCCAAAACCCCAGTCTATTACCATGACAACACCTGTCCCGTCACAACATAGCTGAGGTTTGACTGTCTGCATCTCAAGTCTCCCTTCAGGATTTCACTGTTGCTTTGCGTTGGCCGCACTCTTTATTTGTGTTGGAGTCATATACACACATACACACCCAGGACRGTAAGCAGCTGGCATGTGAAAATAGTCTGTGATCAAATACAACATTTCTTGGAGTCTGCAGTTGACAAACTTGGTACCTGTTTTTTAGCCATAGTAGTATCTTCTTATGCAGTTTTATTTGCTTCTTTAAAGTAAGTTGAATCATTTTTTAAATGTATCCATATGCCTGAGMTCAATGAACTGAGCAGTTTTAAAGAGGTATTGTAATAAATGCTYATGACTTTGTTATATTACATTAGGTAGGCTAACGCCGATGACTTTGAGTTGTCAAGCGGGGATGTAGTGGATTCAAACTTGTCCTGTTTTTATATATTTATTTTTCTTGTTTACATAACTTGTATTACTCTTGCTGTGTCTTGACGGCTGAAGAAAGCAGGGGTGTTCTAACTTACTATACTACCGGTATGTGGCGTTACTGTATCATACAGTAACCGCTGCCTGTTTGTGTTGGTGGATTAATACACACTGCAGCATTTTCAGCCTGTGAATAATATAGCGGCTTTAATGAACCATTTTTCACAAAAGAAAACTGTCATTGCGACCTTCAAATTACCCTGTGGCTTGTGTTCTTATTGGCTAGACTGCTCTCCCTTTTTTGACGCATAGCGTTTTACATACTGTAGGCCTACTGTTTACCATGCACAGGTTACATTTAAAAAGGGAATAGTGACACATGATCAAATGGTTAAAGGCTACTGTAACAAGACAACCAACATTTACATTATCAAAACATCCTCGTCCTCTGAGACCAAGGATAAGTTAGTGACTAGATGGGCTCTTCATTGCCCTCAATATATAGCCTTTGAATGATATGTTGGCGTTGAGATTGTATAGGACAAATTGGTGTTGCTGTTTGAGAACATATTAATCATAGTATTTGTGTGTCAACACTTTAATGGAATATGTTGCCTTCCTTATGTCAGAGTTTATTACAGGTGAACATTGTCCATAGTTAGTGCTCCCTCAAGGCCAACTTAAGTRTTCAACCAACTAAATTTAGTAATTTCCACATTATACTTAAGTGTATTAATGATATTCATGRCTTTGATAAGTGCTCTCATCACATTAGGCGTTTGAAATGTCCTTTGCATTGATTTTCCATTCCTAACCATGAAGCATACTGTTAAGAATACAAGCAACACTGACAAAAGAGGGAGGGAAACGACAATGTAATTCACGTAATTCTGACAATATTTTTGAGTTATAGTGGAATGCTGCTGGTTTATTTAACCTGTCTGTAATTGATGTTATGTAGYGTGAACTTCCGTTTCCTAGGGCAGAAGTAAACTCCATGGCAAGCACTGTCTTAGAATGGACTGCATAATATTGACCATTTATTCTTGCAGTGTGATGATTGTTGCATCAACACTTGTTGGTATTCTCAAATAAAGTTTTTCCTTTTGAAGTGTCATTTCTCTCGGTACCTCTTCCAGATCATGAAAAGCTTCCACACCTGCAAATTGTGGCGTAAAAAAATATATAAAGTTATTGTGCCCTCTGCTGGCCACTTTGATATACTGCCATCTCTATTTAGAASATTCAGAAACATACTTTTTGAGTTTGGATGGCCACATCAAATGTATTTCTAAAGTTATTTTTTTGAATCAGCAGGTGTCACAGGGTCAAATAATAGTCACAGTGGTTATAGAGGGTGCAACAGGTCAGCACCTCAGGAGTAAATGTCAGTTGGCTTTTCATAGCAGAGCATTCAGAGGTTGAGACAGCAGGTGCGGTAGATACTGGAGGCTGAGATGGGGGTCTCGGTACACYGTGGCCCTGTCCGGCGATACCTCCAGACAGGGCCAACCAGATGGGTATATAACCCTATTCACTTTGCCAAAGCACAGCCCCCACACCACTTGAGCGATATCACCAACTTACTACCTTGAGAAGGCTGAGGATAGCCCACAAATATCTCCACCGCACCAGCCCGAGGGGGCGCAAGACCGGACAGTGACTCAACCCACTCAAGTCGAGTATAGTGAAAAAGCCTGGCACAACGTGAMGCACCCCTTGGGACGGCATGGAAGAGCAATATTAAGCCAGTGACTCAGCCCCCATAATAGGGTCAGAGGCAGAGAATCCCAGTGGAGAGAGGGGAGCCGGCSAGGCAGACAGAAAGGGCGTTTAGTCACGCCAGTGCTTTGCCGTTCACCTTCGCACCCCTGAGCCAGACTACAGKCAATCATAGGACCTACTGAAGAGATGAGTCTTCARTACAGACTTAAAGGTCGAGACTGAGTCTGCGTCTCTCACATGGATATTCCATAAACATTTAGCTCTATAGGAGAAAGCCCTGCCTCCAGCTGTTTGCTTAGAAATTCTAGCCTGCGTCTCGTGATTTTAGTGTACGTATTCTGCCCTTGAGTTGCGTTCCCATGCAAAACTAGACATGTAGCTAACAACTAAGTCTTCAATAAAACTCCCAAGGCGTGACTTTTCTTGAATTAATATATTGAAAACGTTTATGTTGTGAAACTGCAAAATACAGAAAATAATATACTTTAGTATTCAATTCACACCGACATACTGTAGCTGTACATTATACTGTAGCGACCCGCACAGACAGCTGTGTGTTATGTGTTAGGCTAGTAGGTGGTTGTGTTGTACTGACCAGTACCCAGTGTTCGCGGGGTCCGACATGTCAATCAACCTGCTATCTGCCAATCACGGGAATGCCTGGAATGTTCTGATGCCGGGCATCCTGGCGGTTGGCGGAGTGGAGTGGAGGGGGGTTGGAGCATTGGAAGTTAAGACCAGGTTTAGCCTTTGTTCTCTCTCTTTTACGTCTGGGCTTCACAAGAGAAGGTCACGATTGGCTTGTGGGTTATCTGGCATTTATTTGGCGTGGGCTACGGCCAAACAGTAGCCTGTGTAAAGTTGGTTGAATAAACCGTCAATTCGCAAACTCAAATCCTCTGTCTGGACAATTGTTCATTTATGATCTAGTCAGGTCATTACAATACATTTAAAGTTGCATAAMTACAAAGCACGTGCTAAGGTACCATGCATCTGGCATGATGCCAAACCATATAGCTAATTGTTACTCATATGGTAATTGGCTAACTCCTTTCATTACTCTAATAATGTACAACCATCTATGTAGAATAACAAAGCATATTACACTAGAAACAGTAACAAAACTACAGTATTGTATATTTTACAATTTGTTTGCATGACACACGAGCAAAGTAATACAGCTAACGTCATACATGAAAGGCATTGCAATTTGTGTGAGTAAATGCAAYCAACCAACATTGATATGTAAGCAACTCTATCAATAACAAGATTATCATCACTAGCTAAATGCTTGAATCGAACTTACAAACAAATATTTTCCAAGGCTGAAGCATGACAAGAAATAACTACACTGAAAGACCTGCACCGTAGCGTTGTTTTTAGCTGCTTCTATGCGTGCAGAACGAATTCTCTACTTCCTGTTTGCGTAGTCTTTCTAAGTACCAGAAAGCTCCACTAGGGGGCGAATAACACAATGAAAATACATTTTAACCATTGTAATAAAATAATCTGTTACCTCCTAACAGGATGGCAGCACAGTACGTGTAGGTATGTAAGGCAGGACCACAACGAAGAGATAGGTAGGAGCAAGTCCATGTAATGCTTTGTAGGTTAGCAGTACAACCTTGAAGTCACCACTAGCCTTAACAGGGAGCCAGTGAAGAGAGGCTAGCACTAGAGTAATATGTGACCTGTTTCAGAAAACTAGGCATATGTCGCGGGTCACTACTTCACATGAGAGCCATTTGAAAGTTTTTAATTTTTTTTATTCAAAATGCGAATTTTGGCAGAAATGCCTTCAGGAACATTGAACCTGGTTGGTTAGCTACCTGCAGATTCATGCAGGGTAGTACCATCATGAGTTGGGATTATGGTTAATTGTTTCGCTAGCTAGCTACATGTCTTTAAAAAAGACTCCACTATGCAAGTGTCCATTAATTGAATGTCTCTGAGACAACTGTTAGCTTCGGTGCTTGACTGCTGCTGTTAGGACAGAACGCTCGGATCAACCCTTAAAAGAGATTGGTGGAGCTAAATCTTAATAAGAGGGTGTGAACGATGCTGAATGGGTGTAAACAAAGAAGAGCTCTCCAGTAGGTACCGAAACACTCAAAGACCATTTTTTCAAAAGTGAGGTTCCAAATGTATCAACTTTCAAAGCATAATTACTTTCCCATTGTTCCTCAAATGCAGTGTATACAGTGTACCATTTTGTATCTCTGTGTTTCTGCTTTTATCCAATGTAAAAAAACACAATTTCAAATTTTGCTACATAAGACCGAATCAAGGTGGTAGGTCACATATAATACTTTTTTGGGGTTCTAATCAAGATTCTAGCAGCCGTATTTAGCGCTAACTGAAGATTATTCAGTGCTTTATCTGGAGAGTAGAGCATTGCAGTATTCTAATCTAGAAGTGACAAAAGCATGGATTAGCTTTTCTGCATCCTTTTTGGACAAAAGGTTAATGATTTTTGCAATGTTACGAAGAAGGAAAAAAAGCTGCCCCTCAAATATTCTTCATATGTTTGTCAAAAGAAAGATCAGGGTCCAGAGTAATGCTGAGGTCCTTCACAGTATTTTTTATTTGAGACGACTACAACCAAGATTAATTGTCACAGCACATCTCTTTGTTTCTTGGGACCTAGAACTCTGTTTTGTTCGCGTAAAACATTTTTTTTTTATTGCCGCCATCCTTATGTCTGAAACACAGGCTTCCAGGGTAGGTAATTTATTTAGTTTTTAAAATGTATTTGTATTTATTTTATATACATTTTCTGGGTCAAGGTTTGGCTTTTTCAGGATTAGGCTTTATTACTGGCACTTTTGAGTTGAGTACACATCCAGAAGATAGGGAGCCGTTTATTATGTTCAACATAGGAGGACCAAGCACAGGAGTAGCTCTTTCAGTAGTTTAGTTGTAATAGGGTCCAGTAGGCAGCTGGAAGGGTTAGAGGTCATGACTACTGTATTTTTGTGAATGTGTCGAGAGATACAGGATTCAAAAACTTTAGTGTCCATTGATACTAGGTCCTGGCAGTTTTGTGCAGACTCAGGACAACTGAGCTTTGGATAAATACGCAGATTCAAAGAGGAGTCCGTGATTTGGTTTCTAATGATCATGATCTTTTCGTCRAAGAAGTTAATGAATTCATCACTGCTGAAGTGAAGACCCTCTGTTAGGGAATGCTGCTTTTTAGTTAGCTTTGCAACACGATCAAAAATAAATGTTGTATTGTTTTTATTCTCCTCAATTGGGTTGGAAAAGTAGGCTGATCGAGCAGCAGTGAGGGCTTTTCAATATTGCACGGTACTGTCTTTCCAAGCTAGTCGRAAGACTTCCAGTTTGGTGTGGCGCCATTTCCATTCCAATTTTCTGGAAGCTTGCTTCAGGGCTCGGGTATTTTCTGTATACCAGGGAGCTAATTTCTTGTGACAAATGTTTTTKGTTTTTAGAGGTGGTCCAATAGTCCCGGATTATTAGGAAAAACATTTTTATCCACAATATTTATTCCACGGGACAAAACTAGATCCAGGGTATGACTGTGGCAATGCGAAGGTCCGGTGACATGATGAACAAACCCCACTGAGTCAATGATGGCTTAGAAAAACTTTTGGAGTGGGTCTGTGGATTTTTGAATATTACATTTAAATTKAATTTAATTGAACATCATGTATAATGGCATGACCTGTGTTTACGTGAGCATCAAGATTAGGCTTCAGATGGGCCTATTATGTAGGACAGATGGAAGTGATGCATGGATGGATGGATGGATCGACAGGTGGAGCCTCTCTAGACCATAAACAGGTTGTTATACCCCGGGTACARGAAAGACTTATTRTCATATCTAGGAATGTGACGTGATATCACAGAATACTAGCAGAAATGAGAAGTGAATATTGTGAAGTGTGAATAGGGTCACAAATAGTTTGAGAATTTAGGTATGAATTACACTACTTAGATCAATGAGACAATAACCCTACATAAACCAGTTTGGCCATTGCCTTTGGGTATAATAATTGGGTGACTACTCATATCATACATAACACAAAGGAAATTGAATGTTTGCTTAATTTCAGTTTATGTGACAAAACAAGCAAGTATAGTGTAGAGAATCATTGTACCATTTAAACCGCTGTGAAATATATTTTCCATAACCAAAAATATTGTATTTTCAGCTGTTTGAAGCTTGTTTACTAAACCGAAAGTAAAAGACACAAAAACGAAACTTAAAAACGGAAAACACAGAAATGTCTAGCGCACATAGAACAGAGCTACTGCTTATTAAACTTGCTTTCWATTATTTATTTATTTAATTTAACTTTTATTTAAACAGGGAGTTACATGTACACATTACAATAATAACAGAATATTAAAACATACACGTGTATAAAACAATATAATTCYGCACACAATTAACAAAAGTAAACATTTAATAAAAGCAATCACATTCAACTACATAGAGGTCCTCAATCAATAATTTAAACTGCCTGAGGGGCACCAGTACATCTAGCTGCAGTGAACTCTGCATATTGTTCCACAAATTAGAGGCAAAAAAACGAAATGTGGATTTTCCTAAATCTGTAGAGACTGAAGGGATCTCTAGTGTCATCCATTACTGTTGACGGTTTTAGTAACTTATTATTCTTATCTTAATTAATGAAGTTACATATGGAGGGAGTTTCTGTAACATTGCTTTGTAAATAAATAGGAATGCAGCTCTCTTTTTACAGACAGAGATGTCCATCCCACATTTTTATACAGACTACAATGATGAATCCTAAAATTGTCCCTTGTGATAAAACGTATTGCGGAATGGTAGACTGCATCCAAGGGTTTTAAAACAGAGGTTGCCGCATGCATGTAAACAATATCACCTAAATCCAATACAGGGAGAAGCGTTGCTTGAACAATCTTTCTCCTATTTTTAATACTAAGGTATCATTTATTTCTATATTTAAAAAACTATCTGAGCTTCTTAGTCAGATTTTTTTTATATRCGTTACGAAGGATAACTTGTCATCAATCCAGACACCCAGGTACTTATATTGAGAAACAAGCTCAATTTGGACYCCATTTATTGCGCAAATGTGCAGGTCCTCAAGGTCAACATTTCAGGACCTAGAGAACAGCATGAGCTTGGTTTTACTTGTATTTAACACTAATTTAAGTGATTTCTGAATTGATTCAAAGTCATGCTGAAGTTCACGAATGGCCTGCTGCACTGAGGTGGCACAGGAATACAAAACTGTGTCATCTGCATAGAGATGAATGCTACAAGAATTAACTGTTTTTTCTATGTCATTAATATACAAAGTGAACAATAACGGACCCAAAATCGWACCCTGAGGAACAYCTTTTTGGATTTCAAGAAATTCTGATTGAACCCCATCTACAGTGGCTTGCAAAACTATTAACCCCCCTTGGCATTTTTCCTATTTTGTTGCCTTACAACCTGGAATTAAAATTGATTTTGTATCATTTGATTTAMACAACATGCCTACCACTTTGAAGATGCAAAATATGTTTTATTGTGAAAAAAAACTGAACTTAAGCGTGCATAACTATTCACCCCCTCCCAAAGTCAATACTTTGTAGAGCCTCCTTTTGCATCAATTACAGTTGCAAGTCTCTTGGGGTATGTCTCTAAGCTTGGCACATCTAGTCACTGGGATTTTTGCCCATTCTTCAAGGCAAAACTGCTCCAGCGCCTTCAAGTTGGATGGGTTCCGCTGGTGTACAGCAATCTCTACAGCAATGCGTCACCATACCCAAAGGAGCGGTGACCTCCCTAATTAACCCTGACCCTAATGGTCGACTATCTAAGGCATGAACGGGGAAGGGCACATCCACGGGAACKATGGGGGTCCCTAAACTATGAGCTAACGCTCTATCAATGAAATTCCCAGCCGCACCTGAATCTACGAGCGCATTATGCTGGGAATGCGGGGGGAAAACTCAGGAAAAGTGACAGACACAAACATATGTGCAACAGAGGACTCTGGGTGAGAATGGTGCCAGCTCACCTGGGGTCATCCCAGAGCGTAATTACAGGTTGTAATGCAACAAAATAGGAAGGGGGATGAATACTTTTGCAAGGCACTGTACCTTACCTGTACTTACCTCATGAAGGTGGGGCTATCAATTAGTTAAGACAGGCTATGTAATATTTTTTTTTTTTAATTTAACCAGGTAGGCTAGTTGAGATCAAGTTCTCATTTACAACTGCAACCTGGTGATAAACTTTTGTTATTCCAGTCTCCTGGTGTAAATAACACATCCCCTTTCCCAGACTTGTTCTGTGGTACTAAACCAGGGAGTCTTGTGTCCTCTAATGTTACATGGAGCTATTGGTTAGTTTGGTTAAGAGGGGAGACATAGGCTCACAAAGAAAGCAGATGTCTTAGCAAGGCTCCATGATCAACTATCACTGCGGTCTGTAGTCATTCCTGATCCAACTGTCACTCAACAAGCACCTCATGGAAGCCTATAGTGCTGTTTATACACTCTTAAATGATAACATGTTCAGTGGTTCCTCATTTAAAAGTTGCGTAATACTGCAGTACAGCGTCCAGGTATTCTTCGATTTGTCGCAATCCTTGCCGTTACTGCTCCTTTGAACCACCAGGGGGCATCTTAGAGCACATCTGCTTCAAATAGACATCCTGATAATGTTATGGACATCCATATGCTTTGGGTGCGTTTAAACATTTAGTTTATTGTAATTCATCTTAACAGAATAGAAATTAGCCTGAAAAGTTTTAATAAAGTAGAATGATGTTCTTATACCTACATGACAGGGTTTATTCAAAAGCAAAACAATGGCCGTTGCATCTTCCTCCTTGCTATAAATCATAAAGGAATATAATAATACCTGGGTTCGAGTCCAGGCTCTGTCGCAACCGGGAGACCCATGGGGTGGCGCACAATTGGCCCAGCGTCGTCCGGGTTAGTGGAGGGTTTGGCCGGCAGGGATGTCCTTGCCCCATTGCGCACTAGCGACTCCTGTGGTGGGCCGGGCGCAGTGCGCGCTGACTCGGTCGCCAGGTGCACGGTGTTTCCTCCAACACATTGGTGCGGTTGGCTTCCGGGTTAAGTGGGCATTGTGTCAAGAAGCAGTGCGGTTGGGTTATGTTTTGGAGGCTCTCGACCTTCGCCTCTCCCGAGTCTGTACGGGAGTTGCAGCGATGGGACAAGACTGTAACTACCAATTGGATACCAACCAAGAAATTGGGGAGAAAAAAGAAGAAAATAAAACAAGTTTCAGTAAATTATTTTTGGTAGCATTTCTATGTTGAAGATGAACAAGTAATTGGGTGCATTTTCCCCCTTATTCCATACAGTTCGCTTAATTTTTATAATATATTACGCTTCACCTTTCTCGAATAAGTTCCTCCATTTCTTTTTGTTTTTACTCTCACTTAATCTTGGGGCGGCAGGTAGCCTAGTGGTTAGAGCGTTGGGCCAGTAACCAAAAGATTGCTAGATTGAATCCCCGAGCTGACAAGGTAAAACTCTGCCGTTCTGCCCCTGAACAAGGCAGTTAACCCACTGTTCCTAGGTGGTCATTGTAAATAATAATTTGWTCTTAACTGACTTGCCTAGTTAAATAAAGGTTACATTTTTTTAAATCTTTGTCTTTGCTTTTTTTTTTTACAGATGAGTATTGTATTGCATGGCACATTTAAGTGTCCCATACAATAAGGGGATCTGCTGTACCTACACTACTGTTGAAAGAAAGCACGTGTTTTGACCATTAAAATAACATCAAATTGATCAGAAATACAGTGTAGACATTGTTAATGTTGTAAATGACTATTGTAGCTGGAAACGGCAGATYTTTAATGGAATATCTACATAGACGTACAGAGGCCCATTATCAGCAACCATCACTCCTGTGTTCCAATGGCACGTTGTGTTAGCTAATCCAAGTGTATAATTTTAAAAGGCAAATTGATCATTAGAAAACCCTTTTGCAATTATGTTAGCACAGCTGAAAACTGTTGTGCTGATTAAAGAAGCAATAAAACTGGCCTTCTTTAGACTGGTTGAGTATCTGGATCATCAGCATTTGATTACCGGCTCAAAATGGCCATAAACAAAGAACTTACTTCTGAAACTCGTCAGTCTATTCTTGTTCTGAGAAATGAAGGCTATTCCATGCGAGAAATTGCCAAGAAACTGAAGATCTCATACAATGCTGTGTACTACTCCATTCACAGAACAGCGCAAACTGGCTCTAACCAGAATAGAAAGAGGAGTTGGAGGCCCCAGTCCACAACTGAGCAAGAGGACAAGTACATTTGAGTGTCTAGTTTGAGAAACAGACGCCTCACAAGTCCTCAACTGGCAGCTTCCTTAAATAGTACCCGCAAAACACCAGTCTCAACGTCAACAGTGAAGAGTCGACTCCGGGATGCTGGCCTTCTAGGCAGAGTTGCAAGGAAAAAATCATATATCAGACTGGCCAATAAAAAKAAAAGATTAAGATGGGCAAAAGAACACAGACACTGGACTGAGGAACTCTGCCTAGAAGGCTAGCATACCGGAGTCACCTCTTCACTGTTGACGTTTAGACTGGTGTTTTGCGGGTACTATTTAATGAAGCTGCCAGTTGAGGACTTGTGAGGCATCTGAACAGCCGCTCATTCGAAATAATTGCAATTTACATATTTACAATTGTATGCCTTTGTTGTCTCTCTGTTAAAATCGCTGGTCCGTCTGCTGGAGAGTCAGTCGACAGAAAATCTCTGGTTTGTCCACCAGAGATCAAAGTATTTTGAAGTTGTAGCTTGTTCCCTTTGTTCTGGAAGTGTCTGTTATAATTGATACGTCAGACATACCAATGGTCATTTGATTGGGATATGTTCTCCAGAATGGATCATGAAGAATACTACCCGGTGGTTCTCGGTCACGTTTCCCAGACTAAAGTACTTAAACAGCTGCAGACTGAATGTTCCTGTGTAGTTTTCAGTTTTGTAGATTTCTTAACCATTCGTGACGTTGGTTCAACACCGTCTGCCTGCTTGGTCTATGGAGTAGTAGCCATTTCAACGTGGGGACTCCCGTCCCTGCATTTTCTTGACTAAATGTACATTTTGTCACAATTTCTATTTTTGTCATTATGTCTGTGCTCACGTGGGCATGGCCACCGACTTTAATTAACACTTCATATGAAAAACAATCCTCTCATTTAGAAGGCTAACGTCACATTACATYTTCTCACAATTAGTCTCATATTTAATCATATCAGTTCCCCAACATTTGGATGTAAGTCTGGTAATGGGGAAATATGCACATTCAGGGATACAGTTATGTTGTTCTTCCATCTTTAGTTACATCACAAATTATTAACAAATTCGACAGGATTGTTCTTTAAATACCCATGGACCATTCCAAATGTTTGGATTACAGAAATACTGTTTAATTATTCAACCTTTTGACGTTACCGTACTGCAACGTTTCTCTCTGTGTTAACAAAGGGATTTAACTTCCATTTCTGAGAGTGGGAGAGAGAGTTTTCCTGCAGGTATATATGACCGTTGTAAAACTGTGGAGAGAGAGAGAGAGAGAGAGAGGGGGCACCTATGATCCTCCCCAAAGGGCAAGTCATGACATGTTTTATATTATATAATAATATATGCCTAGGACCTCACTTGGTGAAGTCCACAGGACTGAACATTTACGAATTCAACAACCATGTCTCAGTCACTAACAGATGTAGTCATGGATGGTAGTAACTTTACAATTCACTCAAAAATCTAAGGCACTCTGAGAAATTATATTGGAGGCGTGGCTTAGTGAGGGCATGGCTTTCAGATAGTTACTGTTGTCCACCTGTGAGTGGAAGTGTTGTACCAGTTTTAGAGGTACATTTTTCCCACTACAAGGAACACATGGCTTTTTCACTGTGGTGTTACTATATAAAGGCAAAAAGCATTATTTTGAACTAGTGGAGAAATGTACTATCTGAGGTATGAACTTGGGTACAATTATGTACATATAACTAAAAGTACAAAGGAGGACCTTGCAGGGTACCACCTCAGTGACGAGTGGTTGTTCCCTTTTAGGAGCAAATCTAAACCATTATTTCTGAGAGTGCAAGTGTGACAGTGTTTCCATTCGCAGGTAGTAGCTGGCTTTTGGCCTATAGAAAATGTGAAAAGCCGAYAAATAAAATGAGCACCTGTCAATTGTCTTGGAAGAAGAAAAAATAACATTATAAAATAATGCTTTTTAGCCTATTCATTGGTGGAAATATCAGTCGATGGACATACATTTGACTGGTCATGTTTATCAGTCTATTGGTACATTTGCATAATTTAGTGGAATTAAATTGCTGCGTGTGTAGGCTACAGTATATTCCTTGTATCTTATTTATCACATACATACAGCATACAGATACAGAGCCTTTGAGTGGAAAAGCTGTCTGACAGCACTAGAGCTGCTGCTGCAGCATCTCAAATGGCAATGGAAGGCAGGCTTCATCAGCGCGTCACACATCACTTTGCAATGAGCTGGAGGCAGTAGGCTATGCATTTTGAAAAAATATACTTAATTGTTTGAAACCTGAACGTTTTATTACATWTGAGGCATGTCTTACCTTGATTCAAAGTAGCCTATTAGATCTCCTCGCTTTCTACATGTCTAATGGATATTTTCATCTCTGTCACATGAAACCTCGCTCGCATGTGCTGTGCCCTTTTGACAACAATGTTTTCTGCTTATGTATTATGGAACRAACATTCAGGTCTCTTGTGGCCTTGGGTGCAATGCTGTGCTTATAATGTGACGTAATAATAGTTTATCATCATTTTAAGCTAAAACGTCTGATCAGTTGCATCAGCCTCATAGCTTTTAAAGTTTTAGATTTKTATGTAGCTTARGCCTACTGGTTGTATGAATTCGGGTTCTATCTACCCACAACTGTCAGAGTCTGTTTGGAATAGGCTATTTCTTTCTCAACAAGCTGACCAATAGAATCGGTCAACTTTTCTACAATGGAGGATAGTAGATTGAAATAGGTTAGTGATTTTTCTGTTTGTTACTCGTCTTGTTGGCTGAGAAAGTAAATGTGGACACTTATTCTAACATCTTCAAAGTGCACATCAGAATTCGGTAAGAAGGACCACACATCGTTGCATCCTCGACTTGTATGTTCTGTTAACCTTTTCACACATACCAACAAACGGGTGTGATCATTCTACAGTGGTCCCTGCAGCGTATGTTCAAACCAGTGTGATTAGAAAGATTATTATTCAAACCAGTTTCAATTGACGCAACAGTCTCAGTATTTGTGCTAGTCACAGTTTTTTTCCACAGAAACATTTTGAATAAACACATTACTTAAAAATGCATGTCCTGAATGTGAGCAGTTTATTTTTGGATGCAATGTTCAGACATTCACAGAAATAGAGACAGCATACACAATCATCCAAACCGGAAAATGTAGGCTGCACTAGTCCTAGCGCTAACTGAGGAAAGATTGACCTAACACAAGCGGTCATATTTAGAGAACACTCAGCTGATAGAAACCACAATATAAATGAGCTAATAGCAATTACTATTTATAATTCATCACGTCACGGTTGAGCTCAACATTGATCTAAATAATTGAGTAAAACACTTTCTAGAAATCAAAAGTCATCCGACGATGGGTAGTTTGTGCGTCTCGCCATGTTTGTTTTTTCGCAATCAACCAAAGATAATAAAAGGAGACTAGATGAATTTGGTCTGTTGGCATGATGCATGTTGAAGGGGGTGTGTCGTCTACGATCATTCACTTCCGGAAGTTTACTCAAAAGATGAGTGAACCATTCCTTCACCTCATTATAACATCTTTGGTCTGACTGATGTCTTCACGTGACACCCAGAATGCAGTGTATAATGTCAACAAACATGGCGCCACACATAGTTGGCAAATAGCTTAGCATTAGCTCATTATAATAATCAGTACAACAAAATACCCCAAAAGCATTTTACACACATCATAGGTGTCCATTACAATCTATGCAATAATCTAAACCAAAAAAGTGTGGAACAAATCAAAATATATGTTATATCTGAGATTATTCCAAGTAGCCACCCTTTGCCTTGATGACAGCTTTGCACACTCTTGGAATTATCTCAACCAGTTTCACCTGGAATGCTTTTCCAACAGTCTTGGAGTTCCCACATATCCTGAGCACTTGTTGGCTTCTTTTCCTTTACTCTGCGGTCCAACTCATCCCAAACCATCTCAATTGGGTCGGGGGATTGTGGTGGCCAGGTCATCTGATGCAGCACTTTCCTTCTTCGTCAAATAGSCCTTACACAACCTGGAGGTGTGTTGGGTCATTGTCCTGTTGAAAAACAAATGGTAGTCCCACTAAGCGCAAACCAGATGGGACCGCGTAGTAGTCATTGGTTACTACATGATTCCATGTGTTATTTCATAGTTTTKATGTCTTCACTGTTATTCGACAATGTAGAAAATAGTAAAAATAAAGAAAAACCCTTGAATGAGTCGGTGTGTCCAAACATTTGACTGATAATCTACATACATACATACTGTATGCTACAGTAGAAACGACAACACGACATACAGAAAATAAGGCACTTACTTTGATAGGAACTCACACATGTCCAAAGTTATTATTTGTAAAGAAAGTAACAATGCGAGCACCAGTCAGAAAATCAGCCAGTTTAGTGCAAGACTGCGCAAATGTCTGCATACTTGATGTGCGTAAAAAATGGGGAAGGGCTCTCCTCGAAGAGGGAAGTTTGTCCGGCATAGTAAAGCCTCAAACATAAATACTGAAATGGGCTACTTCTATGTGAATTAATGAGGCGGAACACACCTCAATTCAAACTGTTGTTAGAAAATACAACTTTATCGAAAATAATTGGAAATTGACATGTTGAAAACAGCCTAAAGAAAATTAGCAGGCAGCGCGTGTTAACTATCCTGTTGCTTAACAATCACAATTTGGAACAGTGAGTGCATTCTGATTTCACTTGCATAAAACAACTCACGCTGGGGCGACCGTTAGAGATATTTGGAACTCACTGGTGAAAAGGTTAATATGAATTGCCATAATTAATTATGATAATTCTGTCATTCTGAGCACCTGTGGGTGCACGCCCTAATCAGGTTACGCACCAAATGCATATGGGTCCGGGAGAATACTCAAATGTCCTGTAAAACCCTGAAGTGTGAGCTCCCAGGCCGAACCACAGAATTATGGGTAACAAAATATCCATTCAAACCTTTCTACCAAAGTGGTAGCTGAAAATGTTATCTGTTTAGAGAATTCGTACCGAATGGATTTTCTAGAGAGATGGTTCATGGTAGTGGTATCACAACTAATTGAGCAATTTAATCACACAACTTTTGTATTAATGTGTACAATTCTTTATAATGTACTGTGTATATATAGGTGAGTTCCTGAGGTCATTCATTCTTAGCTGTGCGCTGAGATGTATTGTTGCTCTCATGGAAGATTCTCAGCAGAGAACAAGTGGTTCTTGTTAGCAACGAGCAGCGGAAAAGAGACTAATTACATTTAATTTGAGTACTCGAATAGATTACGTTACTAACCTTGAAACATGCCTCTAAGTGTATTATATTTATTGTTATACTGCTGTTTTTAAAAAATTTTTACACTTGATTCTCTATTTTTCTCTTTTTTCTTTTTCGGTTTCCTTGGAAATAGGGAGATCTGAAACAGTTCTTGAGAATCTACCAAAGCAAAGATGAGACAATCAAGTCTCAACCTATCAGCACAAAGACCAAAGTAAGTAGCATTCACTACATGTTGGATGCAATTTGCTCATTTAATTTGAAAAACAAGCACACAACACAATCATTATGCTCTGTTGGAAACCTTATGTGCCAGCTGGAGGGTACACAGGTGTCTGCATTTTGATGCAAATTAGTCCTTTTTTCTCTGTAATTGGATTGCTTTGTCTAATGGGGCTTTAGACAGCTTTTATAAACCCTATGTAAAACCTGCCTGATTCATGCCATTCTGGATCTGAGTTGAGCAGCTTTGTATTATATGCCAATGCCCTTTCTCTGTCTCTCTCGCTCTCTCTGTCTACCCAGGTATCCATCTGTGCCCAGGTAGCTCATGGGATGGAGCATATGTCCAATCACCGCTTTGTTCACAAGGACCTGGCTGCCCGTAACTGCCTGATCAGCAGCCCACGCAGTGTCAAAATCTCAGCTCTCAGCCTCAGCAAGGACGTTTACAACAAGTCACAAGTCATGGGGCCTGCCACGTGTAGTGACGGTCCATCATGTGAAAAGAAAGTATAGCACATTTGTACTAGGATAATGTATGCAGCCTTGGTTATGCATAAAGTCAAGACAAAATAGTAACATCATGCACATAATTAAACTCTCGACATTAGTCTGTTTGTCTGACCCTCTATACATGTGTCGGTCTGTCTGCAGTGAGAGTACTACCACTACCAGCAGGTGTGGATCCCCCTGCGCTGTTTACCGGCCGAGTCTGTGTTTGAGGATGACTTCTCCACCAAGTCAGAGGTCTGGGCCTTCGGGGTGCTCGTGTGGGAGGTGTTTAACCACGGGGAACTGCCATACACCAAACTCAGTGATGATGAGGTGCTGGAAGGTTTGTATAAATCAATATACATTTTGAAATGAAGTACTTTGACTAGTGCAATTTACCAGACTACATAGTGCCCACCAATCTTTGTAATCCMATGGCTGAGCAATCACTGTTCAGAAGGGGGGTCTTTAGATCACTACTGGCTGTAAGCGAACGAGTGAAGTGCATTTGGAGCAATACTAGCTGTATCCAAGGCTCAGCCAATCATTCACATAACAGAATGCAGCACCGACTGGAGAGAAGAGACAACCAACTTGCTAGTTACAGCATCAGCGCGCACTCTGRAAAGACAGCAGAGAGTGGAAAGGGAGTTTGCCAGTTACAGCAGCGCGTCCCCTGAATGATAATGAAGAGGTAGGTGAAAAGCCTGACGATGGGGGTGAGATGGTGATGAAGCTACTTCATGAGCTGTAACYGAAAAACTGGCATTTGGAAAGTTTGWGGTGAGGGAGCAAGTGTGGTGGAACAATAATTGTTAGCATCTTGCTAACTGGATCAAATTATCCGTTAGTTAGCCTGAGAACTGTTGAGCAACATTAGCCAATTTAGCTGATAAAGTAATTAAGTTTATGGTGTGAAAATTAGCTGGCTAATAAAGTCAGACAGCTAGTTGACGTTACAACAACAGATGAGCTAACGTTAGTAACCTAACCAATTCCTTCTAGTATTAACTGGTATACGACTCCTTGCCGTTCCTCAAGTTATAACGTGTTAGTTACTTACGGGACCCTGGCAATCTGTGTGAAATGTTAACTAGTTATAGTTAGCTAACAAACTAACTACTATCTGTGAACTAATATTTTCCCTCTATAGTATGTGGTTAATTTCAGAATGAGAGAATTAGGTGAAAATGAGGCGTTGCTTGTTAAACAAGTGGATTCAGGGATGAAGTGGAGCTGGGCTTGGCTTAAGCTGGATGCCACTATGGAGGTGAAAGGAACACCACACTTTTTCCTATTTCTCACTTTTTCAATACAGTGGATAGAAAGGGGTATGCCAGGTGTACTCTCTGCCTGAAAGAGATCAATTATGCCAACAACGGGTCTCATGCTCTGCTGCTAGCACATTGTAGAAAACATGTCCACAGGCAGAAAGTGTACAATGTAATAACGTGCAGTGTAGCCCAAAGWCATTGCTYTTGTCTTGTTGAACTTGACATAGCGTAACACTTGTGAGTGGGGATTATAAAACATTTTACACAGTGAACGTTATTTTTGTTGATGCACTTGATCGATGTCTACATATAGACATGTCTATAATAGAGCAAAAATAGAATGCCTGTTTCATTCTATTTCTACTTTAAGATGTTTTTTTTCCCCAATTGCAATATTTAGATGTATGTGGTCAAAAGCATTCTATTATAAAGGCTGTCATGGCTAACTGCAATATTCGTGTGTAGTTTTTTTTTCTCTGGCCTTGTGTCATTTGCAGTAAAGTCTAGGCAACAATAACTTGGATTGCATTTTCCTTACATTTTTTAGCAGTGAGATAGTGTCACATTTACCACTTTTTTTATTTTACACACAGAGACTGATCATGCAGATCATATTCTTTGTTTAATTAGTTAAAATCTGCATTTCAGAAGGATCCAGCCTAAGTCACTAGAAATTAGCATTTTAAAGCTGATATTAAATAAAAATGTATCGCCCTAGCAGGTATTTTTTGCATGTTTCAGTGCCCCAAAAAAGTCACCTTTTTGAACTCTCACCAGTTTGTATCCCTGGTCACTTCATTTAGAACAGTAGGCTGATTGGTATGAGAAAATAATACATCTTATCTGCTCTGTGTATGTACCCCTAGTGCCAAGGCGCGAGGGCTGCTGCCCAAGTGGCTGACTGTCCACCAACATGCTGCAAAAAAAATATTAATTAATTGGTTTTTTTTAAATGTAAATTTGATGTACATGACTTCTTGATGTGATAATATAATTGATTCCATTGTTATTGATGATTGTGTTCATAGAATGTATATTTTCTGGGTGATTTCATATTGACTGGCTTTCATCAAGCTGCCCACTCAAGAAAAAGCTTCAAACTGTAACCAGTACGTCAACCTACATCAGTCAACCTACGGGGTAAAGCTTAAAAAAACAGGCACAGGAATGATATCATCATGTATTGATCACATATTTACTAATGCTACAGAAATGTGCTTGAAAGCATTATCCAGATCTATCGGATGTAGTGACCACAATATAGTAGCCATAATCTCGGAAACCAAAGTTCCAAAGGCTGGGCCTAATATAGTGTATAGGTTATACAAGAAGTGTTGTAGTGATTCCTATGTTGTTGATGTAAAGAATATTGTTGGTCCGTGGTGTGTAATGAGGGAGCAAATAAACGTTGCTTATCTCCAGTTACTAATAAGCATGCACCCTAAGGCTAGGCGTCCACTAGCAGTCCAAACTTCCACTGACACTAGAGGGACGCATGAAATTAAATAATCATAAAGATTATGGATATTTAACATTTAGAACATACAAGTGTCTTTCTATCGGTTAAAGCTTAAAATTCTTGTTATTCTAACTGCACTGTCCGATTTACAATAGGCCTTTACAGCGAAAGCATGCCATGCGATTGTTTGAGGAGGCGCGCCCACATCAACATTTTTCCACCAGCACAGGTTTCATAAATTCACAATAGCGATTAAATATTCACTTTTTGAAAATCTTCCTTTGATTTGTCATCCAAAGGGTCCCAGCTACAACATGTAGTGTTGTTTTGTTATATAAAAATCCATCTTTATATCCTAAAAGTCATTTAGTTGGCACCATCGATCTGAAGCCAGGCAGCTACTTTGGGCACGTCAATCAGGCGGAAATTGGAGAAATAGACCCTAGCCTGAGAGAAGATTTAATTAAGAAAATGACTGTAAACTGTTAAATCCCAGTGGATTGATAAGGAATTGAAAAATTGTATGGTTGAGAGGGGATGAGGACAAGGAATGGCAATAATCTGGCTGCAAAAAACGATTGGCAAATGCACTGTAAATTGAGAGATAATGTGACTGAACAAAAGAAGAAACTAATACTATGAAACGAAGATACATGACATAAAGAATTATAGAAAAACTTTGGCGCACCTTCAATTAAATTTTGGGAAAAAGGCAACTCTTGCTCCACCATTCATTGAATCAGATGGCTCATTCATCACAAAACCGACTGATATTGCTAACTACTTCAAAGATTAGCAATTTAGGAATGACACATGCCAGCAAAAAACGCTGACACTACACATCCAAGTATATCTGGCAAATGATGAAACACTAAAATAAAAATTTTGAATTCTGTGAAGTGAGTGTGGAAGAGGTGAAAAAATGATTGTTCTCTATCACAACAATGACAAGCCACCGGGAAGCACCGGGATCTGACACTTGGATGGAAAAAATAATAGCGGACAATATTTTCTTCTAAAAACATATGCAGAGGAAACTGACTCGGCTTGGTGTATATCTTTCAGTGTCTGTAGACTCCATACTCTCCCATCCATTTGGAAAAAGGCCATTATCACTCCAGTCCCCAAAAAGCCTTGTCCAAAAGAAAATAATGACTTAGACCTGTTTGCTGACCCCCATCGTAATGAAGTGTTTTGAAAAGACCATGGTGTGGGAGCTCCGTCCGATGTGAACCTGTGTTCGATCCTTAAAAATGATATAGCAAAATCGGTGGACTCATGATGCAATCAACATCTGGAAAACCCCAAGGCCTATGCTAGACTGTTATTTATTGATTTCAAGTTCAGCATTTAAGACCATACAGCCACATGTCCTACTCAGCCCAGTTAAAGCAGATGCGTGTTAACCCTATAACATAAGGTGTTACCACTCATTCCTGTCTAGCCATACTCAACAGGTTAGAGTTAACAGGGATGGTGTTTGACCCCAAATCTGTCGGCAACGCGCGCTATGGTTGTCCACAATGCTGAAATAATGCTCCTGTTATACTATGCGCTCATAGAGAGTATCTTGAGATACGGCATCACAAGTCTAGTTTGACATTATCAGTCAACTGAAATCCCAAATTGCAAGAACAGACCGTTTTTTTTTTTTTAGATCAGATCAGATAAAGCCAGATCCTTCCATGCCTTTACTCGTGGTATCACCTCAGATGCTTTAGGGTCCTCCTCCTTCAGACACTGTAGTGTCCTCCTCCCTCGGGCAGACACTATAGGGTCCTCCTCCCCTAGGCAGACACTATAGGGTCCTCCTCCCCTCAGGCAGACACTAATATCTCTCTCCCCTGCAGGCAGACGCTATAGGATACCCTCCCCTCAGACATACGCTATAGGGTCCCACATGTAAGCTGAACAGGTGTAAGCATTCCCATGTCCTTCAAATACCTAAGACAATAAGTAAAGCTGAGCTGTTAGTACGCTACTGACAGAAAAAGGGAATAAGCAAAGTATTACTTATGTTGGCTATATGAGAAGTGTATGATGATAATGGTAACGTGCAATGTATGTGTTATGTTGAGTGTGTAATGTAGTGTCTTAATTTGTGTACAGTATTACTGTGGTGTTGATATTTTTACATAAGTAAACTGTAGTTGATTATGTTTTTACTATAACAGTACATTCTAATAGTAGTAGTACAATTAGTGCACAGCATGCAGTTTTAGTAAGTAGTAAGCAAGACAGATTTCGGACACGGCCATCTCCTATTCTTGGGGTAACTTCAAGCTATTCTCAAGTGTCAATCGCATCGAGTGTGATTAATCATTTTTATGGTTCTGTTAGGAGAACAACTTGTATTTGCTTGACCATTGTATTGAGATACACTATACTGTAGGTCACTTGACAAAGTGTGCTAAGTGGCACATACAGTATCATCATTTTATTATCAAGCTGAGGGCAGGCTATCTGCCCAATCATTCTTATGAATTCCCTACCAGAACAATCTTTACTCTATTCTATGATGATTTGACTCATTGCGATATAAAAATGGAGTGAATGAGTTAAATCACATTGACCTGTACATTCTGTCTCCAAGTCTAACCTCCCTGTCTCTCCCTCACTCTTCTCTCCCAGGTCTGCAAGCAGGCAGATTAGGCTGCCGTGCCCAAGTTTAAAGCTCATGTGCCGCTGCTGAGCCCCAGTCTCAAAGAGAGCCCCTCCTTCAGTGAGGTCGTCACGCCCTGGAGCTGTCCTCTGACAGTAAAGCTGAGAGGAGGACAACTGACCCACCCACCTCATCTCTGCCCCCCTCTCAGAATGAACACAGAAATGCTGGATTCTGAGTCACACAGATTTCAAGGACGAGGGGGGTGGCAGAAGTTATATTTTCTAAGGACGTGTGGATAAGAAGAAGATAATACTTTTTTATACCCTTGCGTGATGTGTAGATGGTTCATGTGAGGAGGAGTGCCAGGAAGTTTACATTTGCCTTAATTGCAGCATGGAAGGCATGCCCCACTGACCGCTGTCCCTCTTTGTGCATTGTGGTTTCACTGTGCCATGCCTGGCATGGTCTCTCAGGGTGTGTCCTAGAGACGCTCTCCCTCTCCTCTATGACCCTGCAGCACAGAACCATAAGAACTAGTGCCTCTCCTTGCCTACCAGGACCTCAATCAACCCTTAAATCCCCCCAACTAATCCAGGAGGAGAATTTAAACTACTTTTGTCCAGCAGGGGCACATGTGTATGTGCTGCACTGACTCACCACTGAATGCTGTATGTACAGTACCGTGAAAACTTATTTGCCCCCTTTCTAATTTTCTTCTACTTTTGCATATATATTTTTTTATTAGATATTCTGTTACAGATGTGTATTTTTTCTGCTTTTTCGCCCCAATTTCGTGATATCCAATTGGTAGTTACAGTCTTCTCTCCCATTGATGCAACACCCGTACGGACTCGGAGAGGGCGAAGGTGAGAGCCATGTGTCCCGGAAACACGGCCCTGCAAGCGACACTGCTTCTTTGACACACTGCTCGCTTAACATGGAAGCCAGCGCACCAATGTGTCGCAGGAAACACCGTCCAGCTGGCAACCGTTGTCAGCTTGCAGGTGCCCAGTCTGCCACAAGGAGTGCTAGAGTTGCCTTTATTCTATTATAAAGGCTGTCATGGCTAACTGCAATATTCGTGTGTAGTTTTTTTTTCTCTGGACTTGTGTCATTTGCAGTAAAGTCTAGGCAACAATAACATTGGATTGCTTTCCTAACATTTTTTAGCAGTGAGATAGGTTACATTTAACCACTTTTTATTTTAACACAGCAGAGACTGATCATGCAGATCATATTTCTTTGTTTAATTAGTTAAAATTGCAATTTCAAGAAGGGATCCAGCCTAAGTCACTAAGAAATTAGCATTTTTAAAGCTGATATTAAAATAAAAAATGTATCGCCCTAGCAGGTATTTTTTGCATGTTTCAGTGCCCCAAAAAGTCACCTTTTTTGGACTCTCACCAGTTGTATCCCTGGTACTTCTATTTAGAACAGTAGGCTGATTGGTATGAGAAAATAATACATCTTATCTGCTCTGTGTATGTACCCCCTAGTGCAAGGCTGCGAGGGCTGCTGCCAAGTGGCTGACTGTCCACCAACATGCTGCAAAAAAATTAATTAATTGGTTTTTTTTTTAAATGTAAAATTTGATGTACATGACTTTCTTGAGTGTGATAATATGATTGATTCCATTGTTATTGATGATTGTGTTCATAGAATGTATATTTTCTGGGTGATTTCAATATTGATGGCTTTCATCAAGCTGCCCACTCAGAAAAAGCTTCAAAACTGTAACCAGTACAGTCACCTACCATCAGTCAACCTACCAGGGTAGTTTAACAGCACAGGAATGATATCATCATGTATTGATCACATATTTACTAATGCTACAGAAATGTGCTTGAAAGCATTATCCAGATCTATCGGATGTAGTGATCACAATATAGTAGCCATATCTAGGAAAACCAAAGTTCCAAAGGCTGGGCCTAATATAGTGTATGAGGTTATACAAGAAGTGTTGTAGTGATTCCTATGTTGTTGATGAAAGAATATTTGTTGGTCCGTGGTGTGTAATGAGGAGCAAATAAACGTTGCTTATCCCAGTTACTAATAAGCATGCACCCTAAGGCTAGGCGTCCCACTAGCAGTACAACTCCACTGACACTAGAGGGACGCAATTGAAATAAATAATCATAAAGATTATGGATATTTAACATTTAGAAACATACAAGTGTCTTCTATCGGTTAAAAGCTTAAATTCTTGTTAATCTAACTGCACTGTCCGATTTACAATAGGCTTTACAGCGAAAGCATGCCATGCGATTGTTTGAGGACGGCGCCCCACATCAACATTTTTCCACCAGCACAGGTTTCATAAATTCACAAATAGCGATTAATATTCACTTTTTGAAAATCTTCTTTGATTTGTCATCCAAAGGGTCCCAGCTACAACATGTAGTGTTGTTTTGTTATAATAAATCCATCTTTATATCCCTAAAAGTCAATTTAGTTGGCACCATCGATCTGAAGCCAGGCAGCTACTTTGGCACGTCAATCAGGCGGAAATTGAGAAAATAGACCCTAGCCTGAAGAGATTTATTAAGAAAATGATGTAACAACTGTAATCCAGTGGATTGATAAGGAATTTGAAAAATTGTTATGGTTGAGAGGGATGAGGCAAAAGGAATGGCAAAATAGTCTGGCTGCAAAAAACGATTGGCAATGCACTGTAAATTGAGAGATAATTGTGACTGAACAAAAAGAAGAAACTATACTATGAAACGAAGATACATGACATAAAGAATTATAGAAAAACTTTGGCGCACCTTCAATTAAATTTTGGGAAAAGGCAAACTCTGCTTCCACCATTCATTGAATCAGATGGCTCATTCATCACAAACCGACTGATATTGCTAACTACTTCAAAGATTAGCAAATTTAGGAATGACATGCCAGCAAAAAACGCTGACACTACACATCCAAGTATATTCTGGCAAAATGATGAAACACTAAAATAAAAATTTTGAATTCTGTAAAGTGAGTGTGGAAGAGGTGAAAAAATGATTGTTCTCTATCAACAATGACAAAGCCACGGAAGCCACCGGGATCTGGACAACTGGATGGAAAAAATAATAGCGGACAATATTTCTTCTAAAAACATATGCAGAGGAACTGACTCCGGCTTGGTGCATAATCTTTCAGTGGTCTGTAGACTCCCATACTCTCCCATCCATTTGGAAAAAGCGCATTATCACTCCAGTCCCCAAAAAGCCTTGTCCAAAAGAAAATAATGACTTTAGACTGTTTCCGCTGACCCCCATCGTAATGAGTGTTTTGAAAAAGACATGGTGTGGAGCTCCGTTCAGATGTGAACCCTGTGTCGATCCTTACAAAATGACTATAAGCAAAATCGTGGGACTCATGATGCAATCAACATCTGGAACCCCAAGGCCTATGCTAGACTGTTATTTATGATTTCAGTTCAGCATTTAAGACCATACAGCCAATGTCCTACTCAGCCAGTTAAAGCAGATGCGTGTTAACCCCTATACCATAAGGTGTTACACTCATTCCTGCTAGCCATACTCAACAGGTTAGATTAACAGGAGATGGTGTTTGACCCCAAATCTTGTCGGCAAACCACGCGGCCTATGGTTGTCCACAATGCTGAAAATAATGCTCCTGTTATACTATGCGCTCTGAGAGAGTATCTGAGATACGGCATTCACAGTCTAGTTTGACAATTTATCAGTCCAACTGAAAATCCCAAATTGCAAGAACAGACCGTTTTTTTTTTTAGATCAATCAGAATAAAGCCAGATCCTTCCATGTTCCTTTATCCGTGAGTATCACCTCAGATGCTTTAGGGTCCCTCCTCCCTTCAGACACTGTAGTTGTCCCTCTCCCCTGGGCAGACACTATAGGTCCCTCCTCCCCTCAGGCAGACACTATAGGGTCCCTCCTCCCCTCAGGCAGACACTAATATCTCTCCTCCCCTCAGGCAGACGCTATAGATACCTCCTCCCCTCAGACATACGCTATAGGGTCCCCACATGTAAGCTGAACAGGTGTAAGCATTCCCATGTCCTTCAAAATACCTAAAGCGACAATAAGTAAAGCTGAGCTGTTAGTACGCTACTGACAGAAAAAGGGAATAAGCAAAGTATTACTTATGTGGGCTATATGAGAAGTGTATGATGATAATGGTAACGTGCAAATGTATGTGTTATGTTGAGTGTGTAATGTAGTGTCTAATTTGTGTACAGTATACTGTGTGTTGATATTTTACATAAGTAAACTGTAGTGACTTATGTTTTACTATACAGTACATTCTAAATAGTATGTAGTACAATTAGTGCACAGCATGCAGTTTTTAGTAAGTAGTAAGCAAGACAGATTTCGGACACGGCCACTCTCCTATTCTTGGGGTAACTTCAAGCTATTCTCAAGTGTCAATCGCATCGACTGTGATTAATCATTTTTATGGTTCTGTTAGGAGAACAACTTGTATTTGCTTGACATTGTATTGAGATACACTATACTGTAGGTCACCTTGACAAAGTGTGCTAAGTGGCACATACAGTATCATCATTTTATTATCAAGCTGAGGGCAGGCTATCTGCCCAATCATTCTTATGAATTCCCTACCAGAACAATCTTTACTCTATTCTTATGATGATTTGACTCATTGCGATATAAAGAATGGAGTGAATGAGTTAAATCACATTGACCTGTACATTCTGTCTCCAAGTCTAACCTCCCCTGTCTCTCCCTTCACTCTTCTCTCCCCAGGTCTGCAAGCAGGCAAGATTAAGCTGCCCGTGCCCAAGTTTACAAGCTCATGTGCCGCTGCTGAGCCCCCAGTCTCAAAGAGGCCCCTCCTTCAGTGAGGTCGTCAACGCCCTGGAGCTGTCCTCTGACAGTAAAGCCTGAGAGGAGGACAACTGACCCACCCCACCTCCATCTCTGCCCCCTCCCAAATGAAACAGAAATGCTGGATTCTGAGTCACACAGATTTCAAGGACGAGGGGGGTGGCAAGAAGTTATTATTTCTAAGGACGTGTGGATAAGAAGAAGATAATACTTTTTTATACCCTTGGCGTGTGTGTAGATGGTTTCATGTGAGGAGGAGTGCCAGGAGTTTACATTTGCCTTAATTGCAGCATGGAAGGCATGCCCCACTGACGCTGTCCCTCTTTGCTCATGTGGTTTCACTGTGCCCATGCCTGGCATGGGTCTCTCAGGGTGTGTCCTAGAGAGCGCTCTCCTCTCCTCTATGACCCTGCAGCACAGGAACCATAAAGAACTAGTGCCTCTCCTTGCCTACCAGGACCTCAATCAACCCTTAAATCCCCCAACTAATCCAGGAGGAGAATTTAAACTACTTTTGTCCAGCAGGGGCACATTGTATGTGCTGCACTGGACTCACCACCTGAATGCTGTATGTACAGTACCGTGAAAACTTATTTGCCCCTTTCTAATTTTCTCTACTTTTGCATATATATTTATTTATTAGAATATTCTGTTACAGATGTGTATTTTTCTGCTTTTTCGCCCAATTTCGTGATATCCAATTGGTAGTTACAGTCTTTCTCCATTGATGCAACACCCGTACGGACTCGGAGAGGCGAAGGTTGAGAGCCATGTGTCCTCGAAACACGGCCCTGCAAGCGACACTGCTTCTTGACACACTGCTCGCTTAACATGGAAGCCAGCCGCACCAATGTGTCGGCAGGAAACACCGTCCAGCTGGCAACCGTTGTCAGCTTGCAGGTGCCCAGTCGCCACAAGGAGTTGCTAGAGTGCAATGGGACATCCCCAAACCATCACACTACCACCTTGACCTTTGTTATGAGGTTCTTACTGTGGAATGCAGTGTTTGGTTTTCGTCAGGCATAATGGGACCCATATCGTCCAAAAAGTTATACTTTTGAATAATCTGTCTGCTTTATGGCAGGTGCTTTATGGCAAACTTCACTCAACTTTTTGGACGACATGGGTCCCATTAGCCTGGTGAAAACCAACCACTGCATTCCACAGTAAAAACCAACAGTCAAGCATGGTAGTGTGATGGTTTGGGGAAGCTTTGTTGCCTCGGGACCTGGACGACTTGCCTTAACCTGTCCAAGACTGGGACCCCGTTCCGCTAACGGAACCCCTCGCCAACAGCCAATGAAATTGCAGGGCGCCAAATTCAATCAACAGAAATCTCATAATTCAATTTTCTCAAACATACAAGTATTAGACACCATTTTAAAGATAAAATTGTCGTTAATCCAACCACAGTGTCCGATTTAAAAAAAGCTTTTCGACGAAAGCAGACATATCATTATGTTAGGTCAGCAACTAGTCACAGAAAGCATACAGCGATTTTCCAACCAAAGAGAGGAGTCACAAAAGCAGAAATATTGATAAAATGAATCACTAACCTTTGATATTCTTTGATATTCTTACATCAGATGACACTCCCAAGACAACATGTTACACAATACATGTATGTTTTGTTCGATCAAGTTCATATTTATATCCAAGAACCTCAGTTTACATTTGGCTTTGCCTCCAAAACATCCCGTGAATTTGCACAGAGCCACATCAAATCACAGAAATACTCATAATTACATTGATAAAAGATACAAGTGTTATTCACAGATTTAAAGATATACTTCTCCTTAATGCAACCGCTGTGTCAGATTTCAAAAAACTTTACGGAAAAAGCAAACCATGCAATAATCTGAGTACGGCGCTCAGGCGACAAATCAACCCAAAGACATATCCGCCATGTTGGAGTCAACATAAGTCAGAAATAGCATTATAAATATTCACTTACCTTTGATGATCTTCATCAGAATGCACTCCCAGGAATCCCAGTTCCACAATAAATGTTTGATTTGTTCCATAAAGTCCATAATTTATGTCCAAATTATTCCTTTTGGTTCGCGCGTTCAGTACACAATCTAAACTCACGACGCGCGGGCAGGTCCAGGCAAAAGTTCAGACAAAGTCATATTACAGTCCGTAGAAACATGTCAAACGAAGTATAGAATCAATCTTTAGGATGTTTTTAACATAAATCTTCAATAATGTTCCAACCGGAGAATTCCTTTGTCTTCAGAAAAGCAATGGAACAGAGCTCGCTCTCACGTGAACGAGCGTCATGAGCTCAAGGCATTCTGGCAGACAACTGACTCATTCCCCTCTCATTCGGCCCCACTTCACAGTAGAAGCATCAAAAAGTTTCTAAAGACTGTTGACATCTAGTGGAAGCCTTAGGAAGTGCAAAATGACCCCATAAACACTGTGTATTGGATAGGCCAAGAGTTGAAATTGGATTTTTCTCAGGTTTTCGCCTTCCATATGAGTTCTGTTATACTCACAGACATCATTCAAACAGTTTTAGAAACTTCAGAGTGTTTTCTATCCAAATCTACTAATAATATGCAATATTAGCAACTGGGACTGAGTAGCAGGAAGTTTACTCTGGGCACGCTTTTCATCCAAACATGAAAATGCTGCCCCTATCCATAACAAGTTAATAGAAGGAACCATGAAGCTGCTCTGTGACAGAGATTCTACAGGAGAATGACAGGCCATCCTTATGTGAGCTGAAGCTGAAGCGCAGCTGGGACATTCAGAAGACAATGTACAAATCAAATCTCATGAAATGGCTAAAAAGCTAAACAAATAAGTTTGAAATGGCCTAGTCAAAGTCCAGACCTAATTCCAATTGAGTGTTGTGGCAGGACTTGAAACGAGAGTTCATGCTTGAAAACCCACAAATGTGCTGAGTTACAGCGGTTCTGCATGGAAGAGTGGGCCACAATTCTCCACAGCGATGGGAGAGGCTGAATCACACTAGCAGGAAGCGTTTGGTTGGAGTCATTGCACCTAAAGATGGCACAACCAGTTATTGTGAGTAAGGGGGCAATTACTTTTTCACACAGGGGAATTGGATGTTGCATAACTTTGTTAATTAAATAAATAAAACAAGTATATATATTTTTTTGTAAACTCAGATTCCCTTTATCTAATATTTGGTTTTGGTTGAATATTTGATAACATTCAGTATCAAAAATATGCAAAAATATAGAAAATCAGAAAAGGGGGCAAATACTTTTTTACGGCACTGTAGTGTTTCAGACTTGGAATTTGCAGCCTCTAATGTGTGCCACTGATRCTGTTGTTTGAACTTGTTCTGATATCTGTTGAAGAGGCAACAATCAGGGTAGAAGCACAAATGAACAAGGTTTCGCATGAAGGTTTATACTATTAACATTTTTACTTTATTTTATAGTCAGTTACACATTGTGTCTGGGGAACTCAATGGATTGACTTGTCTGGTTGAAATATGAACTTCACATGAACAAAAGTACTGTCAAATGTATAGCCAAGGATTATTTAGAGTGAGTGAGTTTTGCTTGTGTCCACTTTTTAATCTCTTCTGAGCATGTCATTTKAACTCTGAAGTGCTCAATGGTGACCAWCATTGACGGAATTTACCATATAATAGACCACATATTACATATATAACCATGCTATAACTGTTGCAGTCTGTCATTTCAACATAACCTGCAACGCTGTCTCTTCAGAGGTCCAATCACAATACCCCTTATTTTCTAGCTGGTCCAATGATTTTGTGCAATGTTGCACATTCCACCAGGCGATGTGTACGTAATGTAGAAGCCATGCACTAACTTCACTTAARAATATSCCTTTTTATTACTATCATATTGTAGAAGGATGTACTTATGGGAACTTTTTTATTTATTTTGAAGGTCCTGTCTTTTTTAACCATMTTTTTTCATTAAAAGATACTTTGATCTCTTAATGCAGTTGCATATGTATTCAGTATCTTATGATACATTTCAGTAATGCAGTCAGTAKGGTTATACATATGTTATTACAAAGAAGAGTCTGACTACAAGTCACCAATGCTCTTCAAGGGACTCTTAAGTGCCTGGTAAATGAAGGATAATTAGCTGTTTTCCCTCCTTCCCTTTACACAATATCTAATCAAAATGTAATGGCCTTTTTTGTTTGTAAAGACCTTGCTTTTTTAAAATGGTTTTTAGTGCGAAATTGTTTTTTATGAAGGCTATGTGCTCACACTTAGGCCTGTTTTTGAATCCGCTTCAGCTAATTGCCACAGTAACCACAATGTATACAAGCTGCTACYAATAAAGTTTCATGTGTTTTTAAACAAGGTGTCTCGTCTTTCTAATTTCTGTGTTACATAGAACTCATTCTGATTGGCCCCATACACGCTCAAGTTGTGAAACTGATGTGCWACACGTTTTGCATGTACACTCTTAGAAGAAAAGGTGCAATCTAGAACTTAAAGGGGTTATTTGGCTGTCCCCATAGGATAACCCTTTGAATAACCTTTTTTGGTTCCAGGTTAGAACCCTTTTGGGTTTCATGTAGAACCCTTTCCACACAGGGTTCTTACATGGAACCCAAAAGGGTTCTTCTTACCTGAAACCAAAAAGGGTTCTCTGATGGGAACAGCCGAAGAACCCTTCTGGAACCCTTTTCTCTAGTAGTGTATGGTTGTGATACAATGGAGTGTTTTTCTGTACAAAAATAAGTACACTAGTGTTGTGGAGATGCCACACAATGGCTGTACATGTTTTGTGCAGACTAACCCTCCACTGTGTCACAAAAATATCAGTTGTGCCACAACCATTGTGTCGTGCATGAGTTGACCAACATCAATGTATGTGTACAGGGCCATGTCGATTGGAGATACTGAAGAGCCAGCAGTGTAAGGAACTTTGTAGAAGTTAAAGAAAGATTGTTTGACAAATGCCCCTCTGAGACTTTAGGGACGTGTCATTGTAGGCCTGTACTCTGTGGGTCTATAAGAGCTGTGTKGTCTCTGATGTGTGTTTACATGAATGGACGGTCACACAGGATCGAGGCTGGAGGCAACAGGATCTTGGGCTGACACAGAACTTTACACAGAACTTCACAGCCCCATGATGTTGCTACCTCTTCCTAGAAGGACAGAGCTTGAAAAAACAGGTAATGAGAGCCTAAGCAGTGTATAGTCCAGGCTATTAATGTACAGTACCATTCAAAAGTTTGGACACACCTACTCATTCAAGGGGTTTTCTTTATTTTTACTATTTTCTACATTGTAGAATAATAGTGAAGACATCAAAACTATGAAATAACATATATGGAATCATGTAGTAACCAAAGGAGTGTAAAACAAATCAAAATATATCTTATATTTGAGATTCTTCAAAGTAGCCACCCTTTGCCTTGATGACAGCTATGAACACTCTTGGTATTCTGTAAACCGAGGTAGTCGGAGGAAGTCACCTGGAATGGATTTCAATTAACAGGTGTGCCTTTTTAAACATTCATTTGTGGAATGTATTTCCTTCTTATTGCTTTTGAGCCAATCAGTTGTATTGTGACAAGGTAGGGGTGGTATACAGAAGATAGCCCTATTTGGTAAAAGACCAAGTCCATATTATGGCAAGAACAGCTCAAATAAACAGAGAAATGATAGTCCATCATTACTTTATGACATAAAGGTCAGTCAATCCGGAACATTTCAAGAACTTCTAAAGTTTCTTCAAGTGGAGTCGCAAAACCCATCAAGCGCTATGATGAAACTGGCTCTCAYKAGGACCGCCACAGGAAGGGAAGGCCCAGAGTTACTTCTGCTGCACGGGATACATTCATTAGAGTTAACTGCACCTTAGATTGCAGCCCAAATAAATGCTTCACATAGTTCAAGTAACAGACACATCTCAACATCAACTGTTCAGAGGAGACTGCGTGAATCAGGCCTTCATGGTCGAATTGCTGCAAAAGAAACACAACTAAAGGACACCAATAATAAGAAGAGACTTACTTGGGCCAAGAAACACGAGCAATGGACATTAGACTGCTGGAAATCTGTCCTTGGTCTSACGAGTCCAAATTTGAGATTTTTAGTTTCAACCGCCGTGTCTTTGTGAGACGCAGAGTAGGTGATCGGATGATCTCCACATGTGTGGTTCCCACCGTGAAGCATGGAGGAGGTGTGATGGTGTGGGGGTGCTTTGCTGGTGACACTGTCTGTGATTTATTTAGAATTCAAGGCACACTTAACCAGCATGGCTACCAAAGCATTCTGCAGCGATATGCCATTCTATCTGGTTTGCGCTTAATGGGACTATMATTTATTTTTCAACAGGACAATGACCCAACACACMTCCAGGCTGTGTAATGGCTATTTKACCAAGAAGGAGAGTRATGGAGTGCTGCATCAGATGACCTGGCCACCACAATCACACGACCTCAACCTAATTGAGATGGTTTGAGATGAGTTGGACTGCAGAGGGAAGGAAAAGCAGCCAACAAGTGCTCAGCATTGTGGGAACTCCTTCAAGACTCTTGTAAAAGCATTCCTAATGAAGCTGGTTGAGAGAATGCCAAGAGTGTGCAAAGCTGTATCATCTGTATACCACCCCTACCTTGTCACAATACAACTGATTGGCTCAAACGCATTTATAAGGAAAGAAATTCTACAAATTAACTTTTAGCAATGAATTTCCACCTGTTAATTGAAATGTATTCATGTGACTACCACATGTAAGCTGGTTGAGAGAATACCAAGAGTGTGCAAAGCTGCCATCAAGGCAAAGGGTGGCGACTTTGAAGAATCTCAAATATATTTTGATTTGTTTAACACTTTTTTTGGTTACTACATGATTCCATATGTGTTATTTCATAGTTTTGATGTCTTCACTATTATTCTACRATGTAGAAAATAGTAAAAATAAAGAAAAAACCTTGAATGAGTAGGTGTGTCCAAACTTTATTTAAAAAAAATACAGTTAAAAAAAATCTGGGGGGGGGGGGACTGATATGGGAGAGCTAGTTGGACTCATGCTTACAAATACTTTTTCCATTGAGTATTTGCATAGGTATAGAGGGTATTTAGGTGTAATACTGTGATCCTACTGTGCTCCCAATATTCTGTTGCCTGTGATATGTAGGCCTACTGCTTATCATTAATGATGACATTGACCCTTGATTGGCCTGATTTATTCTACAATGATCTACTGGGCTTGTTGTCCATGGCCMTYGATTGAAGGTTATTTGTGTAAGGAGGAGTGTTAATGATCTCTAATATGTAAAGTAATAACATTTTATTACTAAGTATTTAACAACATCCAATGTCGCTCATTCTAACAAGATTATGCCAAAATGATTTAGGCTATTACCATCAGATAAAGTATTTATCAAAATTTGGAACATGTAATGTTCAAATTCAATCTGCTTTTGAATTATTTTCTAAATGTGATATTTTAGATAGTACCACCATTTATTTAGCTATTTAGCTATAGTAAATTCTAAGACCCACTATCCTGTTCTTAGGCACAACACGTTTATTATTGTCTATAACACGTTTATTATACTATTATTATACCCCTTAATTKACTGTCTTGATACAAATTAAATACTATGCTGCTTTGAGGGCATGCATGTTTTGATATTTCAATATCTCAACGCATGACCACATTGACGTCGTGTACAGCGCAACCATTTTGGTATTTATTCTAATAAACATGCTCTATTGACCAATGGTAGCTCTACTGAGAACCTCATCGGCCAATCCGTAGACGACGCTTTGACTCGCCAAATAAGGAGAGACAACTCCATAAAAGGAAACATTGTATCTCTTTATAAGGAGGAAAGTAGTTCTTGGGTTGTAATATTAGTCCACTATCTGATACATTATTTCAAAAGGCATCAGGTTTGTGTGCAAATGCACGGCTAAAATACTGATATCCGATTAAATATTTGCAGCGTTTGTGCATTGAAGGCGGATACCGATGACACTTGAAGCGTTTAAGGTGTGAACTACATGACATGGCGGAGTAATAACTAATGCGCTCTACGCTTTTTCCTTTTTGAGAAATTGCTCGGAGTTTTGGAAATAGAGGAGGTTGAGCCAAGCTGTACCGGGCTGAAGAGTCCTAGGGGCAGCATCACTTTTGAAAGTTTACGTTGGTGGTTTCAAACAGACGCCAATTTCGCAATGTCCTCATTTTCGCTGTTTGTTTACCTTTTTGGTGGTTGGGTTGCATGAGCTGTGCCGTAATTTTACTAACACRCGCTCCAGCAGTCGGCTGGCGATTTCAGAGACCGGGTCCTCTAAATAGAATGTTACCAAGCCAGGCTGGATCAGCACCATCTGGAAACGGATCAGCGTCTGTCAGTGGTAACACAGGTCACGGTTCTGTGGTTATTGGGAGTGGAATTCGCCCCGTGTTGGTCAGAGCAGTGCAGACGACAACTGGGGTCAGCGACAGCACCGKTGCGGTTGGGATGTTGGGGGGCAACGGTCCAGAAGTGGGTCCAAGAGGTGGGGCAAGACCAGTGAGCGGGACGGGACTGACGACTCTACAGACCGCCGGCCATGGAGGCATCGGAAGTCTGAATACGGGAGTTGGGGTTCACGGAGGCAGCCGGTACGACCCAGACAAAAAGTGTGCGCCCATGGGGTGCAGTGGGTCAGACGCTGATTCGGACTCGGGGGATGATGACGACATGATGGGATCAATCAGAGACAACAGAAGAGGTGTAAAGCGGGAGAGACTGGAGATGGAGGCTGCGGTGACAGGGCAGGGGACTGGGGTACCACCGGGGGCTTATGGTTTAGTCCCCGGAGGTGTTGCTGGCGCAAAGCCGGGGAAGAAGACACGTGGACGTGTAAAGATAAAAATGGAATTTATCGACAACAAGTTGAGGCGATACACAACTTTTAGCAAGAGGAAGACAGGCATAATGAAGAAGGTGAGTAATCACAGTGAAAATTCCAGCTGTTGCATCTCTCATCACACGTGACACCCAGGTGTGATGGGACACTCATAGAGGATATTTAGGTGTAATACTGTGATCCTACTGTGCTCCCAACATTCTGTTGCCTATGATATGTAGGCCTACAGCTTATCATTAATGATGACATTGACCCTTGATTGGCCTGATTTATTCTACAATGATCTACTGGGCTTGTTGTCCATGGCCCTTGATTGAAGGTGATTGAAGGTGATTTGTGTAAGGAGGAGTGTTAATGACCTCTAATATGTAAAGTTATAACATTGTATTAGTGTGTCCACTCCAAAGTGTTACTTGGGCATGCATGATTTGGCATAGTCTATATACAGGCTGAAACTAATGCCTGCAAAATCGTGTAAATGATCCTTACAAGCCAGAACGTTGAATAAAATTATACGTGAACTTACTCCCGGGTGTCTGTGTGGTTTGTCCTTCGGCTGCTTGACATTTTTGACAAAATATCCACAAGAAAGTAGGCTATTGTTTTACCGACCTTTTTGAAGAGCACCAGGTATAATTAGGTTTATATTGGATATTTGGTTCTCTCAAATAGCTTTTGAACCAAGCGCTCCATGACAATGAATCAGTAGAGGATGGAGAACAATTGATGTGAATTTTAAATGTTTAATTTGGATTTCAATGTTATAAAAAAAAAAGTGAATTGTTCTTCATCCTCCCCTGATTCAGAATATTAAATGTTCATTGTCATGRCATGCTTGGTTCCATAGCTATTGACGAGAACTGATTTATCCAATATGAAACTAAATTTACCTCGTTGTGGAACTGAACCATATATCTACAGGCTCTCTAAAAAGTCTAGTAAACAATACTTTCCTGTGGATATTTTATCTCAAATTTCGAGCAGCTGAAGGACAAACCACAYGGTAGAGTAAGTTAAAATGCAATATTATTAAACATTCTGGCTTGTAAGGAACATTTACACCACAGGAGGTTGGTGGCACCTTAATTGGGGAGGATGGCTTGTGGTAATGGCTGGAGTGGAATGGTATCAAAGACATGGTTTCCATTCTATTCGCTCCGTTCCAGACACTATTATGAGCCGTCCTCCCCTCAGCAGCCTCTACTGATTTTAAACGATTTTGCAGACAYTAGTTTCAAGCTGTGTGTATACTAGGCTTGGGCGGTATCCAGATTGTCATGTCAACCATGTGCCATCCTGGGATATTCTGTAATACTGGCAATGAACACAAGGGGCACAACAAGTACATATAAAATCCCATAGCACTCTCTGACAAACTGTTAGCAGGGCAGATATCCCAGCTCATAAAGTGACTTATAAATGCTACTGACAGTTTGCTGCACACACAAAACAAATATTAGACCACAAGTCTCTTGATCCAGTTGGGGGGATTCTCTGCTGTTACCAAGAAGAGCTTGATTGCAAGAAGCTAACCACTTAGCTAGCTAGATAACTAATTACTAAGTTAGCAAACCAAATGCACAACTGTAGAGCATTTAGCACATTTTAGACAGTTAATAGTTATAAGATTAGGGATGTCATGACATCAAATGTTCAGGCTGCTGCACAGACCCTATGGACGCTATCCCATAATGACAGTAAAAACATGTTTTTATACATTTTTGCACATTTATTGAAAATGAAATACAGAAATATCTAATTTACATACAGTACCAGTCAAAMGTTTGTACAAACCCACTCATTCAAGGGTTTTTCTTTATTTTGAAGATTTTCTACATTGTAGAATAATAGTGAAGACATCAAAACTATGAAATAACACATATGGAATCATGTAGTAACCAAAAAAGTGTTAAATAAATCAAAATATACTTTAGATTATTAAAAGTCGCCACCCTTTGCCTTGATGACAGCTTTGTCCACTCTCTGGATGACCTCAACCAGCTTCATGAGGAATGCTTTTCCAACAGTCTTGAAGGAGTTCCCACATATGCTGAGCACTTGTTGGCTGCTTTTCCTTCACTCTGCGGTCCAACCCATCCCAACCATCTCAATTGGGTTGAGGTTGGGTGATTGTGGAGGCCAGGTCGTCTGATGCAGCACCAACACTCTCCTTGGTCAAATACACAACCTGGAGGTGTGAGGTCATTGTCCTGTTGGAAAAACAAATGATAGGCCCACTAAGCGCAAACCAGATGGGATGGTGGCAAATTCAATTGTTTGGGCATGATTTTAGAAATAAACACTTGGAAGGTCTCACAGTTGGCAGTGCATGTCAGAGCAGAAACTTTACCATGGGATGATCTCTGAGATATAATTGTGATGAGGCATATATGTGAATATATGGGAAGGGTATAAAACATAATTCAGAAATTGAAAAAATACGGAACTACCCAGACTTTGCCTAGAGCTGGAAGTCTGACTAAACTGAGTAACTGGTCAGGGAGGTGACCAATGACCACTCTGACAGAACTACAGAGTTCTTCGCTGAGATGGGAGAACCTGCCAGAAGGACAAGTCTCTACAGAGAATGGCCAGATGAAAGACACTCCTGAGAAAAGGGCACATGACAGCGCGTCTGGAGTTTGCAAAAAGGCACGTGAAAGACTCGGATCATAAGGCGACAGAACAATGACCCCAAGCATACAGCCAAAGCAATGCTGGAATTGCTTCAGAACAAGAATGTGAAAGTCCTCAAGTGGCCTAGCCAAAGCTCAGACTTGAATCCCATTGAACCTCTGTGGAAAGATTTGAAGATTGTTATTCATGCTGCTCCCCATCTAACTTAACAKWGCTTGAGAAAATCTGCAAGGAAGAATGGGAGAAGATCTCCAAATCCAGATGTGCAAAGCTGATACAGACATACCCAAGATGACTCAGAGCTTTAATCGCAGCCAAAGGTGCTTCTACAAAGTATTGTCTCAGGGGTGTGAATACATATGTAAATKAGATTTCTTGACCGACAATGCTGCAACATGAAGGCTGCTTGGCCTAAGGTGGAGGAGTCCTACGCTCACATCACAACCATTGGCTGTGCTGCTCATGCATTGAATCTGCTCCTCAAGGACATCATGGCACTGAAAACAATAGATACACTCTACAAGAGAGCCAAGGAAATGGTTAGGTATGTGAAGGGTCATCAAGTTATAGCAGCAATCTACCTCACCAATCAAAGTGAGAAGAATAAGARCGCCACATTGATGCTGCCCAGCAACACCCATTGGGGTGGTTTTGTCATGTTTGACAGTCTCCTGGAGGGGAAGGAGTCTCTCCAAGAAATGGCCATATCAGTCTGCCGATATGGACAGCCCCATCAAGAGGATCCTCCTAGATGATGTATTTTGGGAGAGAATGGTAAGCAGCCTGAAACTCCTGAAACCTATAGCAGTAGCCATTGCACGGATTGAGGGAGGCAATGCCATCCCGTCTGATGTTCAGACTCTGGTTGCAGATGTAAGAGACGAAATCCGTACTTCCCTGCCCACTTCACTGTTGCTCCAAGCAGAAGAAACTGCAGCTCTGAAATACATCAAAAAGCGTGAAGACTTCTGCCTGAAGCCCATACACGCCGCARCGTACCTGTTGGACCCCAAGTATGCTGGCGAGAGCATCCTGTCTGGTGCAGAGATCAACAAGGCCTATGGTGTCATCACTACTGTGTCTCGCCACCTTGGCCTGGATGCGGTCGAGGTTCTTGACAGTCTGGAGAAGTACACTTCCAAGCAAGGGCTTTGGGATGGAGATGCAATATGGCAGTCGTGCCAACATATCTCATCAGCCACCTGGTGGAAGGGACTTTGTGGATCTGAGGCTCTTTCCCCTGTTGCCTCCATCATCCTCYAAATCCCATCAACATCAGCCGCCTCAGAGCGCAACTGGTCCTTATTTGGGAACACACACACCAAAGCACGCAACAGGCTGACCAATACAAGGGTTGAAAAATTGGTGGCTATCCGGGCAAATTTTAGGCTTTTTGAGCCTGACAACGAGCCATCCACAACAAGGTTGGAAAGTGACAGTGAAGATGAGGCCTCAGTCTGATGTTCAAGAGGTGAACAATTTAAGGAGGTCCAGGGAGAAGACATGGAAGCCTGAGAGGAAGACAACCAAAGCTTTAGATTCTAGACTATCATTTTATGTTGAATTTTATGTTGAAAATGTTATTGTGAGATGCGATGGATCATTCAATATTCCCTTTCTTTTGTTGTTCAGTGAAATCATCCCATGTGAAGAGTCTTTTCATTTAATTAAAGTTACATTTCTAACTAAGTTGTTTTATTCTAACTAAGTTGTTTTTATCTATTGGAAGGATTAAATAATTTGCAATTATGTCCACTGATAAGGTAAAAGGTTTATGTTTCTGTCTTCATATGATATGGTAAATATATCCAATGCAAAAAATATTGACATTTTAAATGGTATTAATATTAATTTGCATAYGTTTCCGTTAATTCCCACGGAAAGTTTCCACCTCTGACTATTCCCCAAAATGTGCAACCCTAGTCAAGAGGTATGAATACTTTCTGGAAGCCCCTGTATATTACGCTACTTTCCATGATGTGTGTCTACAGAAGTGGACGTTTTGATCACATCGAATTGGGGGACTGGTTATCCTTTTTACCGCAGATTCGTGATGTTAGTATAAAAGTTTTAGTCAACATAGTGACACAATCAATTGCTTAAAATTGATCAATGTATTTGGTTTTGTTGAGTTGATCAAACGTGCTGGAACTTAGAACGCAGCTCTAAAAAAAAWTCTCAAATGGTACTGGATAATTCTGGGGGAGGTCTCTATAAAAGTTGTTGGCCACACACCAATACGGAGTTGACAGTCAAACTATCACTTAAATAGCAGCCAACTGTTGTCACTGTTAGTATCCTGTGGCGGTTTGTGATTCATTGAAGTTGACTAACAACACTTTTTTTCCCTTTTCCATGATGGCAGCCTCCCGAAATCAACGTCCGCCATTCCAAAATATAGATGGAAGCCTTCTACAATTTGTCAGCTAACCAACCATGTATAGGTTATTCCAAGTTTCAGTGTGGCCTTTGAATAATTTTAGTTTAAACAGCGCTACACTCCAAATGTTTGCCCACTGTACTATTGATTTCTGCGTAATATCGATGGAAGTGATTTAACAAAAGTTTTGGGTTAAACTTTCCATATTGGTGAGCCACTTGATTCAAAATGCAACAYTTCAAAATGTAGCTTGCTGTCTTATACAAATTGTCCTCTAACCAGTGATGTACAAAATTCTTTGAAGTACTTTAAATGATGTCTGCGTGTTGTAGTGTTCCCTTGGCTATCCGAAAATAAATAAAAAACAATAAGATTGTGCTGTCTGATTTGCATAGTATAAGCAATTTGAAATGATTTATACTTTTTGATACTTAAGTATATTTTTGCAATTACATTTACTTTTGATACTTAAGTAGTATTTTTCTGGGTGACTTTCACTTTTGCTTGAGTCATTTTCTATGAAGGTATCTTTTAATTTTAGTCAAGTACATTTGTGTACTTTTTCCACCACTGCCAAATTACCACCCCCCCCCCCCCGCCGTGCAATTTGATTTCAATGTGATAAGAGTGATTGACAAAAGTGTTGCGCTCCTCTTTCAGTTTTGGTGACCCCGTATCAGAATGCAACATTCTAAAATCTAGCTAACTGTTCGTTTTAAACAAATACAAGCAATATGATTACTATTATTGCACATGTGTAGGTTGTCGTCAACAGGAAGCATCAATGTATATTCTTAAGTTAAAAATGAACTTTCAACATTTAATTTCCAATGATATTGTACTTAATCAGGTAAAAACTGCTGAATGAGCTCAAAATCTTGTTGTGATTTTATTTTGATTTACCAGAAATCACCCAAACTGGTTTGCCCTGCCTAATACGATATCGCAAATATTTAGCTGTGAATTCCATACTGTAACTAGATCAGTGTGTGGTGCACAACAGTGAGTGAGTTACTCACAAGGCTCCGGTCTCTCGTCGTTGTGTGCTTGTAAACAAACGTGACTAGGGACTATCTCTAAGCCTCATAATGTGACTGTTGAAATAAAGAACGTTATCTGCTTTATCTCCTAACGTATTGCACAAGTTGACTGCAGGTATTTAATTTTAAAGTAGCTACAAATATTAAAAACTTCAAAACCATCCCGTGGCTATTTCCAAGTACCCCGGTATACCGTCCAAGCCTAGTGTGTGTGGGTGGGTGTGTATATACCAATTAATTGTGTGTGTGTGTTACAGCCTGATTAATCAGACTAGATGTTGCATTGCTTGATGTGTATGGGGCATCATCAAGTCCTGTGAGTCTGTAAAACTCCTGAGCGGCGCAGCGGTCTAAGGCGCTGCATCTCAGTGCAAGAGGCGTCACTGCAGTCCCTGGTTTGAATCCAGACTGCATCACATCCGGCTGTGATTGGGAGTCCCATAGGGTGGCGCACAATTGGCCCAGCATCGTCCGGGTTTGACCGGGGTAGACCGTCATTGTAAATAAGAATTTGTTCTTGCATGACTCGCGTAGTTAAAGGTAAAAAAAAAACATTGCACCTATAGCAGGGATCATCAACTAGATTTAGCTGCGTGCCATTTAAAAAATGTAATAAAACATTCAAGAGTGGCTGGTTAGGGGGATGGAACATAAATACAAATAATTTGTAGACTGCAAATTGACAGCAAGAAGCCCAAATGGATATCATTCAATCATTTCAAACTTTGCATCCATTTGTATACGATCACATCTCTCTATTATGCATGGAAAATACTTTGGAATAGATTTCAAAAATTATAATCACTTAGAGCTTGTTTTTAGTCTTATGTCCAACAATTWAAAAWAWATATTTTTGGAGGGCGCCGCCTCTGCCAGTTGGGGAGCCCTGACCTATAGGCTACACCAACACTGACCAAGAATGTCATCATGAGGTAGACTTCAACTTCCCTGTACAATATCCTTCCCTTGTGTCACTTTGACTTATATATCATTTAACCCGTGGAAGGCCCAATTCAACCCAAAATCCCACAGAATTTGCCATAATCTGATGTAATAAGACTCGCAGRCATAATGTGTAAAGAACCAAGTGGGACATGCCATCTCTGTCCTGGCACTGAGTGACTGGAAGTCACAACATTCATGTCTGGCTTTGTGTTTTAAAATAGACTAGAGCAACTGACATTTCTATTTATAACCACAACGTCACCTCCACTATACATCTCTGTGTCTGGTAGGCATAGTTGCAGTAACACACTTTTAATCTAAATGTAGAAATAGTATATTCTTAGCAAACTATTTTCAATTAGCATTTTTTCACATTTTCAAAGAGCAGTTTGTGCTCAGTATGTTTTAATGTTTCTCATTCAACCTTTTTAAAGTAGCTATTTGTATTTACTATCGATCCCCATTAGCTTAAAATGGTGTGAACCAAAGCAGCAGTTACACTTCCTGGGGTCCAGCAAARTGAAGGCAGTTTATACAATTTTAAAAACATTAAAATACATTCACAGATTTCACAACACACTGTGTGCCCTCAGGCCCCTACTCCACCACTACCACATATCTACAGTACTAAATCTATGTGTATGTATGTTATCGTGTGTGTATGCATGTGTCTGTGCCAATGTTTGTGTTGCTTCACAGTCCCCGCTGTTCCATAAGGTGTTTAAAAAAAAATCAGTTTTTAAATCTAATTTTACTGCTGGCATGAGTTACTTGATGTGTAATAGAGTTCCACGTAGTCATGGCTCTCTCTGTAGTACTGTGTGCCTCCCATAGTCTGTTCTGGACTTGGGGACTGTGAAGAGACCTCTTGTGGCTTGTCGTGGGGTATGCTTGCGTGTCCGAGCTGTGTGCCAGTAGTTTAGACAGACAGCTCGGTGCATTCAACATGATAATACCTCTAATAAAAGTAGTGATGAAGTCCACTTTCAGCCAGGAGAGATTGACATGCATACTATTAATATTAGCTCTCTGTGTACATCCAAGGGCCAGCCGTGCTGCCCTGTTCTGAGCCAATTGCAATTTTCCTAAGTCCTTTTTTGTGGCACATGACCACACGACTGAACAGTAGTCAAGGTGCGGCAAAACTGGGACCTGTAGGAYCTGCCTTGTTGATAGTGTTGTTAAGGCAGAGCATGGCTTTATTATAGACATACTTCTCTCCATCTTAGCTACTACTGCATCAATAMGTTTTGACCATGACAGTTTACAATCTAGGGTTACTCCAAGCAGTTTAGTYAACTTGCTCAATTTCCACATTATTTATTACAAGATTTAGTTGAGGTTTAGGGTTTAGTGAGTGTTTTTGTTCCAAATACAATGCTTTTAGTTTTAGAAAAATTTAGGGCTAACTTATTCCTTGCTACCCACTCTGAAACTAACTGCAGCTCTTTGTTGAGTGTTGCAGTCATTTCATTCGCTGTAGTAGCTGTAGTAGTGTAGTAGTGTTGAGTCATCCATATACATAGACACTCTGGCTTTACTCAGTCAGTGGCATGTTGTTAGTAAAAATTGAAAAACGCAAGGGGCCTAAACAGCTACCCTGGGGAATTACTGATTCTAACTGGATTATATTTGAGAGGCTTCCATTAAAGAGCACCCTCTGTGTTCTGTTAGACAAGTAACTCTTTATCCACATTATAGCAGGGGGTGTAAAGCCATAACACATGTTTTTCCAGCAGCAGACTATGCTCGATAATGTCAAAAGCTGCACTATAGTCGAACAAGACAGCCCACACAATCATTTATCATCAATTTCTCTCAGCCAATCATCTACTGCGCAAGCTTCCGACATACCTCACTTCTTTGTTGTTGAAGAATAGAGACATGAGTTACAAAACACATTCGCAGTGTTGGTTAACTCATGAGGTTCTTCGGGTCTCCACCAAATTGTGTAGATCCGCTTTTAGTTTTGATGTGCCCTACTGCTGGAACAATCTGCAGATCTCTTTGAAATGGGATGTTCTGGTGCTGCTCAAGCAGTTTAGGGTATTAATTGAAGACCTGGTAGCTGAGAGATGTAGAGATGTTATCCATGATTTGTATGTTTGTGTATTTTAACTGTTGCTTGTATTCTGTAAAATTGTAAAATGCAGGGCTCCCTTGTAAAATAGACCTTTGTCTCAATAGGACTCCCTGTTGAAATAAAGGTGTACATTTTTAATTTATTTAAATATTTTACAATTCATATGTCTGAAGCAGATCAATGCTTTGTTGAGACAGCAGTTCTCCAACTGTTATCTTTTGTGAGCGAGAACAGTTGTCTCAACAAAGTGCTGACCTGCTTCAGAGTCCCATGCAGTGCAGACATTCTTTTTTAAGATTGTGTCATCAAAATAATTGCAATGCCACTCTTTGCATTGTTTGATCTTTGTAAAAAGGTTGAGTTCTGATTGATGAGCAAGTCCCTGCCTTGCTTGTGCTTGTTTCCTTTTGGCATCCTCCACTGTTGCCGTGGAAACTGAGGTTTCTGTATATTGTACAGTAGGCAGCAGCATGACTGGTTGTCAAAACCAGAGTGCACAGAACAAAGTATGACAGCATTCAGCAGTTTGTTTCAGATCTCTGAGGGTGCAGGCCAGGGCAGTGTAAAATGGTTGAAATTAATGGATTTCTAGATCTGAAATCTGCCTCTGGTTCAGAAAAGGATCTGCAGGCTCATTCAAAGGCATGTCAAGCCTGCACACCCTCTAGCAAGTCTATTTCTTTACTACTGCTCAAAATKTTCATGCCCCTGAGCTTTAATGTATAGATAGATCTGAATGACTGTTCATCACCACAGTGCTAATTTGTGTGACTGCCTCAATGGAGCCACATGCCCCAAAGCTTTACATGTAAATCAAATACAATTTTATTAGTCACATGCGCCGAATACAACCGGTGTAGACCTTACAGTGAAATGCTTACTTATGAGCCCCTAACCAACAATGCAGTTTAAAAAAATGTAATAAGAAGTAAAAGTAAAAAGTAATTAAAGAGCAGCAGTAAAATAACAATAGCGAGACTATATACAGGGGGGTACCGGTACAGAGTCAATGTGTGGGGGCACCGGTTAGTTGAGGTAATATGCACATGTAGGTAGAGTTATAAAAGTGGCTATGCATAGATGATAACAACAGAGTAGCAGCAGTGTAAAAGGGGTGGGGGTTGAAATGCAAATAGTTTGGGTAGCCATTTTATTAGATGTTCAGGAGTCTTATGGCTTGGGGGTAGAAGCTGTTTAGAAGCCTCTTGGACCTAGACATGGTGCTCCGGTACCGCTTGCCGTGCGGTAGCAGAGAGAACAGTCTATGACTAGGGTGGCTGGAGACTTTGACCATTTTTAGGGCCTTCCTCTGACACCCCCTTGTATAGAGGTCCTGGATGGAAGGGAGCTTTGCCACAGTGATGTACTGGGCCGTACGCGCTACCCTCTGTAGTGCCTTGCGGTTGGAGGCCGAGYAGTTGCCATACCAGACAGTGACGCAACCTATCAGGATGCTCTCGATGGTGCAGCTGTAGATGATTTTTGAGGATCTGAGGACCCATACCAAATCTTTTTAATCTCCTGAGGGGGAATAGGTTTTGTTGTGCCCTCTTCATGACTGTCTTGGTGTGCTTGGACCATGTTAGTTTGTTGGTGATGTGGACACCAAGGAACTTGAAACTCTCAACCCCGTCGATGAGAATGGGGGTGTGCTCGGTCCTCTTTTTCCTGTAGTCCACAATGATCTTCTTTGTCTTGATTACGTTGAGGGAGAGGTTGTTGTCCTGGCACTACACGGCCAGGTATCTGAGGCTGTCTTGTCGGTGTTCAGGACTACCACTGTTGTGTCATTGGCAAACTTAATGATGGTATTGGAGTCGTGCCTGGCCATGCAGTCATGAGTGAACAGGGAGTACAGGAGGGTACTGAGCATGCACCCCTGAGGGGCCCCTGTGTTGAGGATCAGCTATGCGGATGTGTTGTTACCTACCCTTACCAGTTACAGAGGGAGGTGTTGGTCCCAGGGTCCTTAGCGTATTGATGAGCTCTGAGGGCACTATGGTGTTGAACACTGAGCTGTAGTCAATGAACAGAATTCTCACATAGGTGTTGCTTTT